>NW_023010444.1:13109-15037 GCF_902201215.1 Prunus dulcis | reverse complement strand
ATACAGCCACCACAGTAGCTCCAATTTCTTCCATGCCTGCAAATTGTGTAATATCTTCAGGCAGGAGGAAGGTATCGCGATCACCACCAAACACCTCCTTATCAATTGTAAATTGCAGGATCTTATCCTCAGGCAGGAGTGTCGTTTCCACATAACGACAAAGGGGTTTTAAAGAAGATGGCGCCTCCATATTTGAATAATCACCAACTTCAATAACCTGTTTAAAGAAATAAAAAAAATGACGTGGTAAGTCAATAAAAACGACGGTTTAAGGAATAAAACGTCGTCTGAAAAGAATTTAAACGACGGTGAAAAAACCGTCGTAATGAATATTTTATTACGTCTTAAAAAAATTCCGCCGTCTAAGTTTTAAACAAACGACGGTTTAAAGAAAAATAACGACGTCTGAAATTTTGAAAAACAAATAAAAAAGGCAAAATTATGTGAACATACCTTGTCGCCATGCTTTTCTTCATCTTTTTTCTCCTTCTCTTCTTCCTTCTCTTCATCTCTTTTTTCTTCTTCCTTCTCTTCTTCTTGCTGATGTTCCCCATTTTTGGCATTATCATCCTCATAATGGAGGGATTTCACCTCACCTCCCGAGCAGCTAGCTTTGTCAGACATAGGATTTTTGGGGCTTTGGCTAATTCTTTGTTTAAGCATGCCTGGATCAAAATTGGGAATTAATTGGGAAAGCTGACTAAGGAAATGCTCCCTCTCAGCCTCTACCAATTGTTTTGTTCTAGCCTCCATCCTTAAGGCCTCTTCCCTTGCCTTAGCCTCCATCTTTTTAGTCTCTTCTTGAAGGAGAACTCTTAAACTCTCCTTCAAACGGTCGTCAAAGCTAACCCTCTGTGGTTTTGGTAAATTGAAATACTGCCTTGGGGAAATCCCAGCACCTACTCCTCTCAATCTGCCAGGATGCTCGGGGCCCAAAGCCATGGTCAGCACATCTTTTCTGCCATCTACTCTGACTTTGCCTTCCGAGACTTGTTTCTGCAATTCATCCTAAAACAAAGATATACAAAAAACACGACGGTTATTTATGTACAAACGACGTATTATATAATTTCACACGACGCAAAAACATATAAACCGACGTTATTATAACTTATCACGACGGTAGTTATACCGACGTGGTTAGTTATTTAAAACGACGAAATCAATAAACCACCGACGTCTTATGCTATAATTACAGAAAACAGAGTAGTGATTCCTAATTAGACCTTTAACGACGTTTTTTAAAAAGTTTCGACGTGGTAACATCCTTCACACGACGCTAAATGAACCACCGACGTCTTATGCTATAATTAAAGAAAACAGAGTAGTTTTTCCTATTTAGACCTTTAACGACGTTTTTTATGTTATTGCGACGTGGTAATATCATTCACACGACGAAAAAAATATAACATAAGACGTAATAAGAATTTTTCACAGTTTAATAAAAATTTAAAACAGAGTGAGTAGGCTTACAATTAATTTTGCTTTCTCTGCCACCTTTGGATCGGGGATGTTACCATGTTTGTCTTGTCTAGCTCTCTTCCATAAGGTAGATCGATCAATTTCTACCCCAGGCATGGTTTCCTCCAATTGATCCTCCAATCCAACATATCCTTTTCGAGACAATCGATGATTGTACTCGAGTTTCTCCCTAATCTGTGCATGTTGAGAATGCACAGACTCAAAATCTTTTGAAAGCCTTGAAGCTACAAAGGCATCCCATTGTGCTTTCTCTATGAATTTATATATTTCCGGGGGTTGGCTTAATTTCTCCTTGTCATTGGTGTATGGAAGGATATAATGCCTCGTTAGTGTAGACTTGAAATCCTTCCATTTCTTGGCAGCAGAAGCTAAAACAGATTTCTTGCCCCCTTGACCTACGACAAAAGCCATGTCAACTGCTTCCCATATCTGCTCCTTAACATCCT
>NW_023010444.1:0-12099 GCF_902201215.1 Prunus dulcis | reverse complement strand
AAAAAGATTTTTCAAACAAAAAAAGTATGAGCATGCAAAACAGTAACCAAAATAGTGAAAATGAAAGCTTACCTATTGCGTGCAATGAAAGCAAGAGGAAGACGATCGATCTTTAAGTTCAGATACGACGAAGAAGACGAGAGGAAGACGATGAAATACTCTGACAAGGAAAAAAGACGAAAAGTTTTCTCTGAGAGTTGAAATTTTTAATCGGGTTTGGAAACAGTGCATGTGTAAGTCAGGTAGACGAAAAGTTGCTTATATATAAAACCATTTCAAAAAAAAAATACGGCGGTTACATATAACTACGACGTATAAATTACAAAATACGACGGTACATTTAACTTCGGACGTGGTAAATAAATACGACAGTAGTGTTGTAGGTACCGTCGTAGTAAACTCAAAAATAAAGTACATAAGTAATAACTCGCGTCATGGCAGATTATTTAACACGTCGTTTTTATTAATTTACCGACGTGGATTTCTGTAATATACGACCGACGTTGATTTTACAATTTAAACGGCGGTTTTTTTGTAAGGACCGCCGTTGGTTTTAAAAATTTATTCTATAAATTTGTCGCTTTCATTCATTTTCGGTTTAAATTTAGGGTTCCAAGTTCTTCCTCTCTCAGAGACACTGTCTCTCACATCTCAAAGACAATAATTTGGATGTCTTTCTCAAAGAGAAATTGAGCTTACTCGCATCAAATCTATGTCCACAAGAAGAAGCTTGTCAACTAGTCTTCTCACTTCCTTGATCAAGCCTGATAGGACACTTAGTGCTTCTGAATACTCCTTGCTTTCCATCAAAAGAGATGCAAGTCTGGCCTCCACTCGCTGTCGAAGGAAAGTTCGCTTCTCAGGGAAATCTGAAGATCAGATGTGCTGGAATGAAGAAATCTGAAAATCAAAGAAATTTAAAATGAAGGAAATTAATGTTCGGGAATATGTAAATTTTCTTTTTTGGATGACAGATTTAAAAAAAATAAGAGTATAAAAACAACGACTGTTTTTGTATTACTGTCGTCGTTTTTCGTCGTCTTAAGTAAGACTAAGACGACGTAATATATTTGTTGAGCGACGCTGATTTGTTTTTTAAACGTCGTTAGGTATAATATAACCGTCGTTGAAAATTGTCTCTCTGATTGCAAATTTTCAACGACGTTAGGTATAATATTTGTAGATACACAAAAGCACACACATCATCAACTTCCAAAAAATTGTCTCTCTGATTGCAAATCTGTGTCATCCGTTAAGATTATGATGTGGAACAGAGTTCCATCTGGTAAGATTTCGTAACCCTTGGGATCTCAGAAAAATCTGGTTATGTCGGCGGTTTTCTATATAAACTGTCGTGGTTATTTCAATTCTTGTCATTAAGTAGATCTACCGACGTAGGATAAGAAAATCAAAGAAAAAAAATTGTTAACAAAAATTCTTATTAAGACGACGGTTTAAATTAAAGGTACGACGTATAAAATGAATAAATACTACGTTAAATTTTATAGTACGATTTAAAGATAACGTCGTAGAACTATACGATAATGACGTCGACATATTTATATTCTCCGTCGTTGTAAATTAATTTAATACGGCGATATTTTGTATTTTAAAGCCGTGGATTTGTTTGTAATTATACGGCGTCTTATACAAAAACCTCGTCGTGTTATTTTATGAGTAAAAACGGCGGCTTTTATTGAAATCGTCGTCTTTACTTTCTACGTCGGTCGATTCATAACTTCTGCCGTTCTTTGTTGGTTTTGATTTTACACTGCGGAAATCTGTTTCAAATAGACGTCGGTTGTTTAATTAGGTACGTCGTTGTTTTTGAACAGCCATTTGAATCTCCATTTTTTAGTTGTCTAATGTGGTATAACACGACGGTGTTTTTAGAACCGTCGTCTTTTTAAAAACCACGACGGTTTTCACTTGGACCGTCGTTGTTTTCTGGTCGTCTTTTTCACTTTTTGTAGTAGTGTAGGCAGAGGAAATTTCACCAAGATAGGAAAAGTCAAGGGAGAAGATGAGAAAGGAAAGGAAAAGCTTGGTCAAAATGGGTAGAAGTCATTAGAGTTTCTTGGAAAGTGATGGTTTCCAGCGGCTATAAAATGAGGCCTCTTCTACCCAACGAAAAGAACCCACAACCAGAAAGCAAGCTTCCTCTCTTACATGCAGAAACCCAGCAATTTCGTGCACTATTCACCCTCCTTCTCCATTTTCTCCTCATGGCAGACTATTTGCACATCTGACAAGCTGCCAGAAGAACATTATTATTTCTCTCTCTCTTTTTAGCCAAATCAGCTTGTAAACCTCTTCTTCCTCATCTGAAACACCCCTCATTTCTCCCTAAGAAGCCATATTTTCCTCTTTAGTGTTAAACTCATGCTGATTTTGCTTCCATGCCACAAGCCTCTCATGTCAAGCTAGAAAATGTACCTATAAGCATCAAGAAATTATCTGTAAGTTGCTGTTGTTCTGGTTGGTGAAGATAGCCAAGATGCTTCTTAAGGCTCTACTGCCATTTTGAAGCATTTTTTGGGCTTTATTTTCAAATTCAGACAAAGGGGACAATTTCAGCAATCTGCCCTTTACGGCAGCCCAGCCCATTTACAGCTACCGAAAGAAAAAGCCCCCTATAATTTTCATTTCTCAGATTTTAGAATTCATACTCCATTCTCAATGGCAGACATGAACGAGGTCTTGGAGAGGCAAGAGCAAGAAACTAGACAAAGAAGACATAGACGAGCTGCAGGCAAAAGAGTGCAGAGAGAACTAGATCAGCAAATTGTCACAGCAGTGGCTTTGCTTGATGAAGAAAACCAGAGTCGCCGTGGTTCACGAGAAGGTCGTGACCCGAATGTGGATAGACATAGACATTCTCAGGGTAAGAATCTTCTAGAAGATTATTTTATCACAACTTCTCTATACTATGATGTTCATTTTCAAGCGCGATATAGAATGCAACCCCATTTGTTCAATAAAGTCATGCATGATATTTGTAATTATGATGAATACTTTGTTTAAAAGAAAAATGCTGCTGGAAATTTAGGACTTCTTCCCTAGCAAAAGTTCACAGTTGTTATACGAATGTTGGCATATGGGTCATCTGCTGATTAGGTGGATGAGATTGCCGGGATGGGGAAGTCCACTGCCTTGGAGAGCTTGGTGAGATTTTGTGATGCAATTGAAACTCTGTACATCAGGGTCTATCTGCGCAGACCTACGCACAGAGACCTACAACGGCTTCTACAAAAAGCCGAAGCTCGAGGATTTCCAAGAATGATTGGTAGCATCGACTATATGCACTGGCATAGAAAAATTGCCCAACTGCTTGGCAAGGAGATTATGGAAACAGGAAATGGAAAAAAAGTATCATCCTTGAAGCCATTGCTGGATTCGATACATGGGTTTGGCACGCCTTCTTATTAGTTGCCGGATCTCAAAACGACTTGAATGTCCTGGGTCAATCCCCAGTGTTCAACGATGTTTTGATAGGTGAAGCCCCGAATATCACCTATAAAATCAACAATACCGTCTACCAGAATAGGTATTATCTAGCTGACGGCATCTACCCGAGGTGGACCACATTTGTGAAATCAATTCAGCATCCCCGATCCCAGAAGCGAAAATTATTTGCTGCCTATCAAGAGGGTTACAAAAAGGATGTGGAGAGGTGCTTTGGTATCCTCCAAGCCCGGTGAGCTATTATTAGGGGTGCGGCGAGTCTGTTTGATGAGGAGGTGCTGAGGAGCATAATGATGACATACATCATCATCCATAACATGATTGTGGAGGATGAGTATGATTATGATGCTACAGATGTGTACGAACCGGATCCCATGAACACGGCCTTGACAAGAATTTATGAAAAACCCATGGGGCCAAATGGAGAACCAGTGCAGCATGAACCGTTGGTTAGGGACAGTCATTTCATGCCTTGTATGATTGATCGATACATGGAGATGCAATCGTCTTATATTCATGAACGATGTCAAGTTGACTTGATGGAGCATTTATGGGCGGTGAAAGGCAATGACGGTGAATGAAGTGAAGTGAAGATGTTTTTTTTTTAAATTTATTATGTTTATGTTGTATTCTTAGTTATGCTTTGTTTTTTTAGTGCTTTGGTTGTGGTTTGTTTATTTTTTATGTTTTGGTTGTGGTTTGTTTTTTTTTAATGCTTTGGTTGTGGTTTGTTTTTTATGTATGGAATGTTTTGAATAAAAAGGTATTTTATTGAATACTTTCTTTATTCACTCAAAGAAAATCAATACAACTAATAAAATAAAATACATGAATTACAACTAATTTTTAAAACAAAACATTAAAATACAATGAAATGAAAGGCAAGCAAACTAACTTAATGGTTTTGATCATTTAACCAATCCGTGTTGCTAGGTCCATCGTCACGAAAAAGTCTTCGTCTCATAACATCCCTTCGTTCTAGCTTCCAAAATTGTTTTGTTTCAGGGGACATATGGCTTGTATCCATGGCCATGGTTTCCCGATCCTTCCTCTCCATGTTTTCTTGGCGTACATACTCCCTTTCTTTGCGTACATACTCCCTTTCTTTTGCATATTCTAGTTGAATTGCCTTCTCGTCTTCTTGGGTTTTCATGTCTATTTCAATTCTCATGGCACTTTGCCTTGCAATTTCCTCCAAAAACTTAGACCCATTATTGGTAGAATTACTCCCTCTCTTCGCCTTTGCCGCCTTCCTCCCAATAGGCCTCGGCTCCCTTTGGATGGGTGAGTCTTGACTCATCGGGGAATCTATAGGCGAATCCGATGACGGTGAATCATGGAGTGGCATCTCGTTTAACATCACCGTCGGACCTATTGGAATAATTCGGAATCTCTTACAATTCTTCACCACCTCCCAACATTGGGTATGGTTGAAAGTTTTTTTGCCTTGCCCAGTAGCACCATACCACATTTGTGCTTACATAATCTATATATATATATATATATATATATAAAATATTGAAAATGCAAGAAACTTAGAAAAAAATATTGGCAATGCAACAAATATAAACAAAATAATGGAAATGCAATTTTAACAATTTATTGAAAATGCAAGAAATATTAACAAAACATAGAAATTGCAAGAAACATTTAAATAAATAATGGAAATACAAGAAATATTAACAAAATATAAAAATTGTAAGAAACATTTAAATTAAAATTAATAGGACATTAAAATTAATAAAATGAAAATTACAAATAATTTACCTCATTGCTAAGATTTTCCCCGCTTCTATGGTTGTCCATCACTTTTGCCAAGGCATCTCTCCATTTCCCCAACTCTTTATTGAGAATTTTCCACCTACTAGATAATGTCATTTCCGTACAGGTCTAACCTGATCTTTCACAAAATTCGGTATGAATTTTTTTCCACATATGACAGAATTTCATCTCATTGCCCGAGATGGGACAATGACTAAGTTGAACCCAACACTCACACAACAAAACATCTTCCATGATGCTCCATGCCCCTCCGGTTTCGATAGAAGAAGCCATAATATGATAGAGAAAAATAAAACTTAAAAGTGAAAAAAATATTGAGTAGAAAGTGAATAATAGTTGAAGGAGAAGAAAATGTACGAGGATTTGGTGTTAAAAGTGAAGAGTATTGGTTGGTATTTATAGAAAAAAAATTCATTAATTTTTGGGTTTTTTTAAAAAAAATATCGAATTTTTTTCATTATTTTATTACACAAAAATTAACTGCCTTTGGATTGGAGGAAAAAAATTTTGATCGGAGAGCCCAGAAGACGACACGTGGTTGCTAGGCGTTGGGAGTGCGCGCGTTTGAAATTTTTTTAACATTGGCGCGCACCAACAGTAAAAAAAATTTCAACGCCAAGGTTGGCATCAACGCAAAACTCAGGCTCGCCTCCCCTTCGAGCCAGCCCAGTCTGCTGGGGTTCACCTCCTGTCCGAGTCAGCTTTTGTTGCTGGAAATGATTTTTTTGACCCTAAACACAACCCCACCAACACACCCCCCCCCCCCCCCCCCCCCAACCCAAGCCCGAGCCCAGCCTCCACTGCTGGACTTGCTCTAAGATGCCACAACTCTACATCAAACAACAAGTTTCTCATCCATTCGGTTTCTTTGCATGCTGCTGTTATTGCTATAAACTCAGATTCCATCGTAGAGTGTGATATAATTGTTTGTTTCTTTGATGCCCAAGAAACTGCACCTCCTCCAATTGTGAATACCCACTCTGACGTGGATTTGTTGTCATTACCACTAGAAATCCAACTACCATTTGACTAACCCTTCAATACAGCTGGAAATTTAGAGTAAAATAGACCCAAGTTAATGGTCCTCTTTACATAACCTAAAACTTTACGTATTGCTTCCCAATGTTGTGCACTAGGATTACTTGTAAATCAGGATCGAAATAGTCTACTCCTTTTTTCTGCTTAAAGCCTTTGGCTACTAACCTGGTAAAGGTTTGTAGAGAACCATCGGTATTATATTTTCTTGTAAACACCCATTTGCAACCAATTGGTTTATATCCATATGATAAGTCTACTACAGTCCATGTTTGGTTTGACAATAATGAGTTCATCTCATCATCTATAGCTTCCTTCCAGAAGGCAGCATCTCTTTAAGTCATTGCTTCATTTAGACTTTTAGGATCTTCTTCAACTTGAACTTGATTTCTATCTCATTCTACCAGAAACACAAGGGCTTGTGAAGAAATAAAATCAGGATCTAAATAATTCTTTTCTTTCCTAGTTCTTTTGCTTTTCCTAGGTTCAGAAGCCACTTCTAGTTCTTTTCTTTTTCTGCTGGAAGATGAACTAGGATTTGTATCAACCATTGGTTCTTGAGTATGATATAGAGTTGAACTAGGACTAGGGTCATGATAGAACCTATCTTCAAAGAATTCTACATCTCTAGACTCAACAATGATATTTGAGTTTACATCAAGCAACCTATATGCTTCAGAATTTTTTGCATATATCCCACAGAGATACATTTTATACCTCTAGTACCCAATTGTGACCTATTAGGATCATGAGTTCTATCAAAAGCCAAACAGCCCCAATCTCTCTCTCTCTCTCTCTCTCTCTCTCTCCATCTAGCTAACTACGCCTCTCAGGAAGAAGAAGATCAAGAACAACCTACAAAACCCATAGCTTTACCCTCAAAACCCAGTTCTTCCCCTTCCTCTCTATTTTCTTCTCTACCCAAATCCAAACCCCAACTTCGTCTCTCTTTGAATCCCTTCTGCAACCTAAACAAACCCAAACAAAATCATCTTTTCTGAATATGACAGCATGTCTTGGCATTAGGTGGCCATTGTTTGAGCATTTTGGTCCAATTTTGGGGGGTTTTGAAGTCTGGGTTTACATGCCCTCTTCAAGAACAGCTTCTCCAGAAAATGAATTGTTGGGAATATGTAAGTTTTGATGTTAAATTGAATTTGATTACTGAAATTGGAATTGTGATTGATTTCGTCTGTATTTTGTGTAGAAAGGGAAGTATTGGGATTGATTTTGTTTGTCTGAAACAACAAATGTGTTTGTTCTTTGTCGATTGATTCTTGCATTTGGTATTGGGATTTTCAATGAACTTATAATTATATCATAGTGAGGTAGCATTGTTGATTTGCTATTGCAATCGTATTGTGATTTTATTGCGATTGTATTGTAGTGGTATTGCTTTTGTATTGCTCTGGTATTGCTGTTATATTGATTTTTTTGGGTGTTTTATTGATATGTTACTGTAATTTAATAGGAATATATGTTGATATCATTTTTCTTTATCTGCTTGTGATTTGAGTAGGAGTTGAGATTATTCTTGGCTGAAGTATTATTTACGATCCCTCTCTCTCTCTCTCTCTCTCTCTCTCTCTCTCTGCTTTTCATATTTTTCTCAACATTTATGTGTTAATTTAATGCGTGGTATTATTTTGGAACCATAATCATTGTCAATCTCATTGTTTCTTTAAAAGATTGCTGTGAAATTGTTACTCTATTTTCTTCTTTCCTTTGTTTTAAGATATTTTTGTTTGGAGAAAAAAGAACTCTATTTTTGTAATCCAAAAGACTAGGTACTCATGGTAAGTGTTTTCTGATCAACAAGATCCAGACTTTATGTATGTCAGTTTACTACTTTTGCACTTGAACTTTGGCTGTCTAAAATTTGAAAAGTCTTGTATGCCAGCAGTGTATCTATGTCACACATCTTGGGTAAAGGGGTATTCTTCAATTGTGATAGTTTGCTCTGTTGTTCGTATTCAAACTGCCTCAAAATGTTTTCATTGGTGTCTTGAGTTCAATACCAACAAAAGTTTTTAAATGACAAGAAATTATGAAAAGCTTATACATAACAGACATATAGTTGAACATAGCTAGAGGGTATATTTAGAAGATGTCATTGTGCTTCAAATTAGCAAATTTGTGGGGTGAAAACACAATGGTTGACATGTCATTCTGCATTTGATAAAAATAATTGATGACTTTGTATGGAAGTATACTCATTAAATATCTTAGATTCTATCAATGAATGAAATATTTGCCTTCGAGAGCTTCATGTTTTTCGGTTTGTTTATCTTATATTCTATAAATGAATGAAATATTTTGGTAGATTGGAGAGACTAGTCAGCTAGTGAATTTTGGATCATGACTTTTGAAGGGGGACTAGGCTTGAGCAGCTGCAAGAGTAAAAGGGATGATGCTTCATGTAAATTCAACAATTAAATAGGAGATTTTTGTTTTCAATTTGTTAATTCTTGAGATACTTGGTCATTTTTTAAGATTATGTGAAATAAAAAAATTGTATTGAATATTATTGTATACGAGACCATGTAATTATTTTGATACCATTAAATGAAATTTTAATTCAATTTACTTGAAAACTTTGGGATCTTGAGCAAGAGACGGCAGTCACGTATACGACAGTTTTGAAACATAAAAGACGATAATGTAAGAATGGTTAATTTTGATGATATCCATAGTTGCTTCCACTCCATTATAATGTCATGTAGATTATAAAGTGGCAATATACATGCAATACAAAAGCAATATGAAAGCAATAAACAATCAATAAAGGGGCAATAGACAACCAATGCAAAAGCAATAAAATGACAATAAACAAGTACCGTATGGATGTCTTTGTACTCTCTTTCCCATATTATATATTGTTCTAATTGTTGAACTATTACAATATTCAGTTGCTACATATAATAAATAGTACATAAAAAATAATAACCATGTATGAAAATTTCATATCATTATAATAATGACCTCAAAAATAATATCAAGTACATTACACAAATATTAGAAACATACGGCTCCACAAGAAGAATACATGATATCTTATGTCCTTACTAATTCTTGGGGCCTAATAACAAGTATAATCAATGATGTGTACAGTTTGCTGCAAGTTTGCTTAGCATTTTCATAATAGAAGCTTTGCTTTTCTCTTCAAATGGCATCTCAAAGAACTCCTTGTCTACACATTACATTATGCACAAAATGGTCTCCAATGCCAGTGTATGACTTGCACATCAGTGTCTGCACAAACCAGCTAAAACACATTGTGTAATTGTTAACCTCAAATTTGTTCTTCACAAGGAAATGAGTTGGGTGTGGCTTTTTCCTTGTGCAATTTGAAAAGAAAAAAAGAGAGAAACATAAATTGTCAAGACAAAACTACAGCAAATTATAATTTGGTCAAGTACTCACCATCGGGAAACAATATGCTTCAATGAATAAATAACATATTAATTTTCAACCAACACTACTGCACAACTCATCTCAGAAACATGATTGAGATTTGACAAACATACAGGTAGAAGATCCAATCCATTAAAACACTCACATGCAAAAAATGAACCTAAATTATAAGCCAATTCAATCTACAAAAACCCAACTTGTTGAGCACCAGTCAACAAGTTTTATAGGCAAATTGAAATCAAGTAGAAATTACTTCAGCAGTAACACCTTCATTTTTTCAACCAAAGATGCCAGCTTCCTTTCAATATCAACAAGAACATTCAATTAGTCCCAAGATGTGGGACATAGATACCTAGTCTTTTAGATTACAAAAACATAGTTCTTTTTCTCCAAACAAAAATATCTTAAAACAAAGGAAAGAAGAAAATGAAGTAACAATTTCACAGCAATCTTTTAAAGAAACAATGAGATTGACAATGATTATGGTTCCAAAACAATGCCAGACATTAAATTAACACATAAATGTTGAGAAAAATACAAAGAGCAAAGAGAGAGAAAGAGAGAGAAAGAGAGAGATCGTAAATAATACTTCAGCCAAGAATAATCTCAACTCCTACTCAAATCACAAGCAGATAAAGAAAAATGATATCAACATATATNAAACTTGCCTGATATTGTAAAGAAGATCAATGACAAGCTGAATTCTTACCTTTCAGAGCTCAACAAAATGCCGAAAAAGCTGTCATCTGTTGCTGAGGCCATGACTGCTGTTATGCAGATCATTGGAACATCCAAAGAATCACTTAAGAAAATTCTTGTGAGGGGAGAATTTGATGAGTTCCCGGATGACAAACACATGCATTGCAAGGCTAGGCTTGTTGAGATGCTCAATAAGTGCTCAGATCAGCTTCACGAGTGCAATGTGAGTGACCCCAAAAGTAATTTCTTACTGGAGGAGATTGCGATTTTGGAGGAGGCCAAAGGTATCAACCTTCCCAATTTTGTTCCGCGCAATGCTTTTCTTATAGTTTTGCAGGGTAAAGTTAAGGGGATTTCGAGCATACCTATTGGGTTTGTTGAGCAGGTTTGGAGTTATATTGAGGATGTGGTTTTGTCTGTGTTAAGGAGAAATACAGAAAACTATTACCATGTTCAATTGTCTGCCAGAAGAGCAGGCCATAATCTTATTGAAAAGATGAAAGAAAGGTCGATCAATTGGATGACGGAGATAGTGGAAATGGAGAAACTAACTGATTATACATGTAATCCGGAATATCTATCCGAATGGCATAGGCTCATGACTGAACAAGAAACATTCATCCAAAAGGTCTTGCGTGACGCTGAGATAAACATAAATGTAAAGGGAATTGGGATGGTTGAAGTTGGAGGTCTAAGGAAGTACACACATGTCCTGTTGTCTCAAGCTTTCGACTTGAAAATGCGGATGACTGCGTATTGGAATATTGTGCTGAGAAGGTTGATTGATATCATGGGTTTGCATTTGCAGCTGAGTGTTTCAAACCTTGTGAACAAGGACCTGGAGATGGAGATTATGAATGAGCTACTGGGACCTAACCATGGTGGTGGGATTGAGAGGATGCTGGAGGAACCTCCATCAATGGCAGTGAAGCGCCAGAAGCTTATCAAGAGCATCAAAAAGCTCAAGGAGTCTAAAGAGGTTGTGTGTAAGATCATGGACGACAGGTTTACTTACGCTGATTACCTTGTGTGATAGATAACTAAGGGGTCCAGTTAAATTATGGTATGTTTCGTGTGAAAGAAGGCATTTTGCCAATGATGTGTGGTTGATCTGTTTGTACTTAATTATGGATCTGCATTTTGTTTATCATGTACCTGGTTGGTTGATGTTCTTGTGTGACTTAATTATAAGCACATTCTGTTTTTGTCTTTTGGGTTGCTAAACCTTACCCGGCTTGCTCCTGGAATAGGAGGAAATTTCTATCCTCTGTTCCTTCCTAGATCTTTTAATTCATGACACTGTGGGTGATGGTAGAAACACCTTCCTTTGTCATGATCACAATTGGAACCCTTTTGGGGGCTTTTGCCTTTGAGTTGGGACCCTTGTTAGTCTTCCATTTGGTCAATGGGAATCTATTGGTATTTGCTTTTGCCACGCTCAATGAGAATAATTAATCACTTCCCAATGGAACTCTGGCCTTCTAAGCACTTGTTCTTTAGAATGTTATAGGCCCTGTTTGATTGGCCGGATTGGATTAGCTAGATTCAATTAAAATGGACATGGATCCTAACCATTGTTTGGTGAGCTTAAAATATATCATGGATTGGATATGGGTATTAGACACTATTCCAGAATAAGAGTTGTTCCAGAACCCATCACCAGACATGAGTTTATAACGAACGTCTTCTCTGGTTTGCCTTATT
>NW_023010443.1:10896-15087 GCF_902201215.1 Prunus dulcis | reverse complement strand
CAGGAGAAAGATCCGCTTTCCACAGTCGGAGATAAGGACATTGTAAGGTATATTGTTCTCTTGAAGGCATATGCATGCATCAGAGACAGTGTTTGACAAATCTTGCAGAGTATTTCCACCCTCGAAGACAAGACCTCTGACGGGATAGTTCAGAAGCTCAGAGACCTTCACCCCAGCACCTGAAACAGTGATTTTCTTGCTAGGAGCCTTCTCAATGGGAAAGGTTACAGCCAAGTAGTAAGCCTATACAAAAAAGAAAAAATCATCAAACAGGTATTAATTGTTGAATGATAACTACAAACAGCAGTGAACCATATCAGAAGCTGAATCTAATATTTAGGGCCAGCTCGCTAGAAAGGCATGCGGCTAGAAACCTGGAAGTGAAGGTGATTGATGGTAGCAAATGCACCCAAGCTGTTGTAACCCAATCGAAAGTAGGGATTCCCTGCTTCTGCGGCCATGTGAAGTGCAAGCAAGAAGCTTTCACGGTCAATCCTTTGTGGCAAGTGCTCCAGAATACGAGGAATCAACAGCACATGTCCATATTCAATTGGACTGACCTGTTGAATGGTGGATGGTAAATGATATAACTTTTTTGTTCAAATAACCTGTTAAGAACAACTAATGCACAAGAACAAAGAGCGTACATTGATGGCAACAACACTGGGCGAATTTTCAGGCTCAATGGGCGCACTAGGGATAAACTGAACTTCACCATCTTCGCTTGCTTCGAACTGGAAGAGGACCTCCTCTTGCCCAACTTTGGTGAAGTTAAACTTGTTGCCATCAAAGGGCTGGAGGACCTTATCAACTCGGAACTCAGTTGGTCTCTTCTTCAAGTGGCGACCCTCATTCAGCTGGGCTATGAAACCAAACTGCCCCGGGATCACCTACACCGGAATATCAATCCATATCTCAAATAAGCATATGCAAATTGTCTGCAGCTTGAATCCCAATTTACAAACAACAAATATGAGGAAATGGTAGAGGAACCCAGAATACCTTTGTTTCACAGGCAGTGACGTCATAACGAAACAGCCCTCTCTGCATGCGATCTTCCCACTGCCAAGACGTAGCAAACAATTTTAATTCATAATAATGGTTAGATACAAGAGGGAACAGACAAAGCTGGACATTCTTTCTTAATCTCCCAACAATAATTTTACCTCCCCAAGAAGCAGTGAGTCAAGAAAGTCAACGGGAGGCTCTCTTTTCTCACATCCGGGCAACTCCTTGTCACCATCAATCTTGTTCAGCTTCTTGAAAGCATACAACGGAAGCTTTGCCCCTACACAAACCCAAATTGGTACAAAACGCAGTCACAACTAGAGCCCATACCAAAAAGTCGTGAGAATCTAACTTAAACAACATTTTCTCGAAAGCCTATAATATAACAGGACCTTTGCTCCTTCCTACTCCAACCCCAAATAGATAAACAAAATCCCAGATAAGAATAATGCCAAAAACCAATTAAAAAACCCACCAAAAAAAAAAATTCAAAATTTGACCCATTTTCTTGACAATATATATAAGGAGCGTTGCAAAGACATACAAAACAAATTCAAATTCAAAGTATAAATAGAGGGTGTTTCAACAAATACCTGGAATGCAACATTGATTAAGACAGTTGCGGCCACAACCCCCAACGCGGCGAGCACCCTCTTCCGCCTCATCTTTCTGGTAATTCGAAACTACAGTAGGAACCCTCTTGATCCTTAACATCATCCTCTCTCTCTTTTTTTTCCTTTTTCGTTTTGTTCTTTGTTTCTCAGTAAAAATCAAACACCACCAACCTTAAACCCACCACAACAACAACAATACGATCTACTCGTGCTTTATAGAAGAAGAAGAGGAAAAAATCTCTAAAAATCTCTAAAAATCTAAACAGAAACTAGAGCTAATAAACGCAGAAGGAAAAAAGAGAGGAAGCAGAACCACCACCAGCAAGAAAGAGAAGGTCGGAGGGGCTACCGCCTTCGGAAGGCAAAGCACCACGCCCGCCGTGCGGCGAAGGGTTGCTTTCAACTACACAACCCTTTCGTCGGACAGCCCGGACATGAATGAGCGGCGGAGGAACTCCGTGTATAGCCGTGATGTCTACAACTCGTCGAACCTGGGTTTTACCCCCGAAGAGAAAAACTTATCAAACACCTTCTTAGCCTTCCTGGCCTTCCTATTTCTGCAACAAGATGGCCTGGTTGTTGGGTTCAATCGAAAAACCCAGATGAAAACTTGAAGAAGAAGTTCTTGGGAGGGGACAAGTGGGTGTGGTTTGTGGTTGTGAGGGTGTGGTGAGGAGATGAGGGCTGGTTATATAGATGATGAGAAGGGGTTTGGGGAAGAAGAAGATGGTTGTGGTTGAGGATGTGCCGTGGGGCTGGGGTGTGGGTTTCGTGGCCCTGGTTTTGTTTGGTGTTTCGTAATTTGGACAATAATTGAGAACGAAAAGAAAATATTACGAGAGAGATTGTGGGGTAGGCGTACGGACGGATCGAAAAAGCCCCGCCTTTATACGCAAAAATAAAGAGGGGATTAAAATACTTAAACCGCCCTCCAATTAATTGGGAAGTTCATTTCCTAAATAAAACTTTCTTGCTTAAAATCGATTTTCCAAAAGTGTATCACACCAGAAAAATTGTATATAACAGTTGTATATACATTTTCCTTTTTCCTTTTTTACCTCAGAATTTCTATGTGTTGCTAACGCGATGAAAAAAGGACGTTGACTGGCAAACCAGAGGTCTCATGTTCGAATTCACATAACAATTTAATTGTGTGCGTGTGGGTGAGAAACTCTCCTCCCCTATACTTTAGACTATCACTTATACTTTTTAAAAATAAAAAATAAAAAATCTATGCATTGTTGTATTTTTTCTGTAATGGTCGTTTTGTTTTTCAATTGTTCCAATCGTATATAACTTTTGAGAAAATAGAAATTTTGTGCCAAAGCTATTTATGTGTCATTTTCTATTCCTAAATGAACTATTGATGGGTTTTTTTATATAATAAAAGGTAATTTTTTTTCCATCCCAAATTTATACTCAACTAGTTGCATGTTTAGTGAAAATTTTGACATGTAAATTTTATTTTTTCTCTTTGTTTACTATTTTATTTTATCATTTTACTATTTTAATTTGTAGCTTGTATGCACCTTAATTTTAGCTTTGAATGTAACTTAATTTGTATGCAAAAAAATTTCAAATGGACCTAAATAACCCACCTTTGTCAAACCCATAACGCAAAAATCCAGCTTAGGAAATTTCCCAAACCGCAAGGACAAGAAAATGTTTGCCAACTCTCTCACCATCCCCACCCCTTGAACGAAAATTCTCACTGCACTGCAACCCCGAAACTTCCTAGGGCACCTACATCTGTCGTGAATCTGAATCATAAAAAATAATTATAATATAATTAATCCTACTTAGGGACCCACTTATCCGCTAAATAGTAAATCATGAATATTCTAGTCTTGCAACCAAACAAACACGTGGGCTGTAACTTGTGACACGTAGCCTTGTCTGTTCATAATTGGACGACAGTGATTTTACTAGGCATTAAAAAATTGGATCAAGTGTGAACATTAGAAGAAGTAGGGTGGGGTCCACCAAGCGAGAAAGCAAGAAGAAGACGAGGTTTAAATGAAAAAGGTTAAACGATTCCGAATCTACGGAGGGAATCATTCTGGAGTGTATGATGCACATGGGCTTTGTCTACGGTCCACCTATACGCTAGTGAGAAAGACTTGTAATTTGATGTCCATCATGGATTTATAGGGTTCCTTTCAGGCATTTAGGATCCCAACCTACCTCAAAATCCTGCTACTAGATTTTTTGCTTTTTGCTGTTTTTGCTTTTTGTGGCTACATCATGGATTAGTCACTTCTTTTTTTTATCACATATTTGAGATTCATGATTCATGATTTGATTTTGATATGTTTGTAATTTATTACATGTCCACTTATTTGTAACGACATAAGTGGTAAATTAGAGAATTTGGAAATAATAAAAAAAGAAGAATTGGATATAGGATCAACCTTACTAAATTGTTTTAATTTTGATGTTAGACCGTTTTATTATTGTAATAGTTTTTTGTGGATAGTGATTTTTTTTTTTACTGAATTATAAATAAAATTCTAAAAATTTTATAACGAAGAAAACATGTTATTATATGCATTGAATTTGGAATTGGAAT
>NW_023010443.1:0-10687 GCF_902201215.1 Prunus dulcis | reverse complement strand
TTTGATAGTAAAAAATGAACTGTGGTGATAAAAAAAATTTATTAAAAATCCTCAACTAAATATCTTATTTGTTTATCATGAGGAAAATGCAGTTTTTAACCTTTTCGGATCATGTGCTACTCTGCTTGTTGCTCGCACACGTGCCTAAAGAGTAAACCAAACAGCACCTCATGTGACATGTACCGTGCCACATTGCTGTCTTCCTTCAAAGAAAGTAACAACCAAATCGGAGGCCCCCAAATTGAAGGACATGGCCCAGTCTCTCCAAGGGACGCTATCTTATCCATTATACTGCTCACATGAGCGAGGGCCATAAAATATAACTGCGTGGGGCCTCTCATCCGAGTTCTAGTTCACTCTGAAATTTTTAGGTGTGATATACCGCAAAGCGTTGTTACAAATTTAGTAGTCTCTTCTTTTTTATCTATGTATCTAGGGTGGACATTAATCACACTGAATTGACTAAATTAACTATAATGATCGGTTTGGTTTGATTTTAAATCATTCTGCAAACTGTAATTAATATAAGTTGATGTTTATTGACACTATTCTTTAAAAATGGAGAAAATAAACCATGTTATCTATCTATATTATAATACGTGTACAAACATACTACTGTAGTATTTTATAATTTCTTATTCCTGAGAGAACCAAGCATTTTTATTGTTTGAAACAGGTTATATCCAATCCAAGGCATAAGGTTTAGGCCCAATTTTATCTTGGACTTGACAACCTTGTAAAACCCATTCTCATTTGAGGTAGTTTTCTCTCCTAACTAACCTTTGATACTAGCCTCGGTGATAAAGGGAGTAGAAGAATAGGTTTTTTTATTATAATTTTTTTTTAAAAGGATATTTTCTATTAAGAGATGCGATAATATATTAAACTCACATACACTACACGAATACTAGGACTCGAACCTAGAATTTTTCTTGAGAGAGCAATTGCTCTAAACCACTACACTAATAGGTTTTTTCCAAAAGAAGAAGAATAGTTCTTAATTTTGAGAAAATTGCATAAATGCTATCTAAATTATTAAGCATGTGTGTCTACTTGCCACCAAATGAAAAAAATTAATAAGGGTGTGTACGGGTTTTTTTGTTCCATCAACTACAAATGGGCCTGAGCTGCTGTAAAGAGCAAATGGATGAAGTTGCTCATGTGCCTGAGTTCAAGAATCAAGCCCCAAGAATGCTTCAAAAGGTTTGTGGAGCCTTAGGAAGCACCTATCTTTCACCAACAAAACAGACAACTGCTTACAGATTAATATTATGGCTTGCCCTGAGAAGCTTGTGGCATGGGAGCTGAGCTGTAATACCCCGGAAAAAAATAAAAGTGGACTTTCATATTTTAGTGAAAAAATAATAATATTATGGTGAAGAATATATATGGGTATTTTATCAAGTGATTTTGGAGTAATATTATTGGATTAAGTGTGTTTAATTTCAAGTTTGACAAAAATGCCCTTACGTAACATTTTCTGATTTTATTTTCAAAAGGACATTTAAGACATTGATGTGAGACAATAGTAGTCGACTCAACGAACACGTAGGAAATCATTTCTGAATTTTGGGCCAAAATGACCAAAATACCCCTATGTGTGAAAATTACCAAAATATCCTTGTAGGCCCAAAAAATAAAAAAATAAAAAAAGAATTTGAAAAGTGGAGGGCATTGGCCCACCCTCCTCCCATTCTTCCCCCCTTGCTAAAGCTT
The DNA here is from genome assembly GCF_902201215.1 of Prunus dulcis. NCBI lineage: Eukaryota > Viridiplantae > Streptophyta > Magnoliopsida > Rosales > Rosaceae > Prunus > Prunus dulcis. The sequence continues at coordinate 8,971 of NW_023010443.1, read as the reverse complement.
TCAAATCCACCATTTATGAACGGATGAGTCACATATTCTAAATTGATGACTCACCTAGCCTAAGATTCTTCAATCATGAATTTATTCTCTTCCTCCTTATTCATTGTATCATCACTCTCTTCTAAATTGATAACTCACCTAGCCTAAGACTCTTCAATTATGAATTTATTCTCTTCCTCATCATTCATTATATCATCACTTTCTTCCTCATTCATAATATTTTCATCCTCATTCTCCTTTTATTCCTCTTCAAACTCCAAAATGCGTCACTTCCTTGGAGCAGCCAAGAACTCAAATATCGAAAGCTCAAATGAGAAAACTTCCTTCATAAAAATTGTTCATTTACGTGATTCCTATAAAATGCTCCAATTTCACCTCAATCCGACTAGTATAGACTCCAAAAAGTTGGTATGATCGCAGTAAGTTTACCATTTCCTGATTTCACAGTAGTATGATCGATTTCAATATGTTTCTATGATTTCCTGTACTTAAATGACTTTGGTTCCTGCATCAAAATTATTTAAAATGTTGTATACTATAATATAGCAAAATTTTAGGTTGATCAGACTTCTATAGCCACCTTGGGAACGTTTAGAGTGGAACTTGTTTATAGTCTTCGACCCTAGTTCCTTCCCTCGGTTTCAGTCTAGAACACTCATTTCGAAAGCTCAAAACACTATAGTTTCTTCATGATAATTACTCCAAATTCTCCTCTTTATAACATATCCCAAGGTCAGCAAAACGCAACCATTATAACTCTCTGAAAATTGATATGAACAAAACTTGTTCATTGTTTATATTGAATTTCTTGTTATAAATGTGTACTTTCTCTCAAATGGCTTGTTACTTGTCATTCCATTGGTCAAATTAGCCACTATCATCTCAAGTAAATGATTCTTTAAAGGTATAAAGCTCATGTTCATATTGTCTCTTTGAGTACTAGTTGTAAATCAAGTGTTGGTTAGAATGCATCAATGATATATATCTCTTTCAAAGTGTGTTTCTGTGAAGTTCTAGATTATTTCGATGTGATTTTGTACCAATTTCATTATGGGATCTTGTTACATCAAAATTGATATCTCAAGGGTTATTTCAAATTTGGTTTTGTGCCATTTGAATTTAAATTGATTTTTTTTGGGGTGAAATTTCAAAGTAGAGACTATGTTGTTGAAATTGTTCTAATTCTACCGCATGCCCTGTTTTGAATACATATTTGAAAACTTCCTGAACTTGGATTTTCATGAAATTTTAGTATGTTTTACTTTCACGTATTTTCTTCAAATATGGAAAGTTTATCCAGTTTGGATGTAAATTGAAATTTTGGTGAGTTTTCAAAATAAAGTGTACAAACCTGAAAAAAAAAAAAGAAAAAAAAAGAAAAAAAAGAAAAAAGAACATTCTGCAGCCTAGTCTGTTTTGGTTTCTATTTTGACATGCTTCCTTAGCCCTAATTTCCATCAAATTTTGACATTTTTAATTTTCTATGTCTAGTTGTGATATGAATTTTTTTTTACATTATTTTTTATTTAAACTCAATATTTAGTGAACTTTCAAAGTTAATGTATTCCAACCTAAATGTTTAGCAAAACTGAAGTTTTTGTTTTAAATTGATGTTTTAAATTTTCTTTATGAGTCTAGAGCCGAACCACCTGATTTTAAACATCTCAAAGAGTAGAACTATTATAGGAGGGGAATAGATTGGTTTTTCCTTGACACTTGGTTCTATGCTTGCTTGGACGTGAGGTTAAGGGAGTAATGATTGGGTCGAACAACTTGTCAAGCGTATTATGGGGCTTTAGGTCTACATGCGCCAGTAGGACACTCAAACATGTTTCCTTATTTCCAGTGAATTTTAATCTGTAAATTATCTTAATTAGGTGCTCTACTCTGCGTACTTTAGAGGACGAACCAACACAAGGTTAAGCTAGCTGGACATGAGATAGGGTTTCCTAATTTCCCGATGATAGGGCTATGTCACTTTTAATCTTGGTACTTATATAATACTATAAATATGAACATTATTGTTGCTTTGCTTGGTGAATATTATTTGATGTTATGTGAATATTATTATTGATGTTTATCCGTGGATAGTATTTGACGTTGGGTGAATATTATTATTCATGTGACTAAGCCTGAAATATTATTGTTATCATTTATATTATTATTCCGCACAGATAAATGATGTTTGCACTTCATTACATATGCATCATAAATACAATTGTGTTGGGTCTGTGTGTAGTTTAAAGTATATCTAAGGGGTGGGAGAAGGCTTTAGATATATTTGAGTAAAAACAATGTGAAATATATTCAAGTGGGGGGAGCATGGCTTGAATATATTGAGGTGATGGGACCAGGGCCTCTAATGAAAAGTGAAAGAAGAGAAATTCGTAAACAAAAGAAAAATGGGTTAAGAGACAGATGGGCACTAGTTTATATTTTAGGGTATTTGGAGCCACAATGGTAAAACGCATGGTATGGGACATGTAAGCTTGTTGCCTTAAGGTATGAATTAGTAGGCATAAGAAGGGAGTGAGTTCATGGCATCACCGCATATGCAAATTTATTTATCTGGTACGGTTGCATAATTTTCGTATCTTGTGTTGTTTGATGCATGACACTTTGATTAACTGTGATAGTTGACCTTGAGGAGTTTGACGGTACTCTATTGGGCATTAGAATGCGCATACCTTAATAGATTGTGCAGGATTCAAGAACAAGATTGAGGAGGCGGGTTTCAACTAAGCTGCTGGGTTTTTGTTGTTGATTTATGTAATTAATAATTGTAAGTAGTCAACCGTTTGATAAAAATCTGAGTGTGTATTTAACTACGAGCTACTGCGACTATGATTTTGTGTTGTTAAGTAAATTTGTATTATTTGTGGCTCTATTTCTCATCATATCATGGTTGTAGGATTTTATTATTATGACTATAGTATGACTTAAACCATGAATCGAGAATATTCCTTATTTTCGAATCAGGTCGTGACATAAAAAACATTGTAGGGTCAGTGGCCCTGGCGACACAATTTTCTCTCCATTTTCACCGCTGTAGGCAAGCTCAAGCTCAAGCTCCCAAGGTTTGAAAATACTATGAAACATACTTGTTTGCTCTTAACCAGTTTAATTTATGCCTATCTAGTTACTCCAACGCAAATATAATTGTTCACAACCCATAATAATTTCATATTGGCCCGTCAAGACTCCAATACTATGTAACTTCTTTGCTCTTAACGAGTTTAATTTATGCCTCTATAGCAGCTTGCTTACTGCCGCTCATCAATGCTCGCTTGCTTAATTTGTTCTCATATTGTTCCCTTCTTTCTTCTACTGAACTCAATCTTTAGAAGCCACACCACTCATATAAGTTTAATATTAGATTAATTTCTTCTCAATTTCCCCTTTCTCTTTAATTAAAAAGGTTTTATTATCTTTCTATTTTCTTCAATTCACTCTTCCCTAAGGGAAATGGGCACTGAAAATTATCTATCTCCTTCCCTACCATATATCTTTTTGATTGTTTCTTCTTATGGCTTTTTCCTCAAAATATAAATTGTTTGAACTCTCTTTTTTGTTGCTGCCCAAGTTTCTTAGAGTTTGATTGCTGTTAATTTGTGCTTGTATGTGGTGTTTTTTTTACTGAGACAACAAATAATTAAGTTTTTCCTCATAATAGAAATTATTGGAACTTGTTATATGAAATTGTTTGAACTATCTCTTTTTGTTGCTGCCCAATTATCTTAGAGCTTTATTGCTGCCAATTTGTGCTTGTATGTGGTGTTTGTTTACTGAGATAACAAACAATTATGTTTTTGTTTACTGAAAATATGATATACTAGTTGAGCTATTTGTCCTTGTGCTTATATTTGTATACATAATGACTGTGGGTGGGGTATTGTTTCCCATAGCTTGTGTTGCTTGATCAAGGAGACTATGGTTGAGGCAGTAGTTTCCTTTGTGGTTCAAAGGGTCAGGCGCCTCATCGTCCAAGAAGCGAAGTTCTTGTACAGAGTCGACAATCAAATTGAGTCTGTACAAACTAAGTTGCAGTTAATCCAGGGTTTTTTAAAAGATACAAATATAAGGCAACGAGATGATGCAACGGTGCGTGTTGTGGTTGCAAAAGTAAGAAATGTTGCATATGATTTGGAGGATGTTGTAGATTTTTTTTTTCTTGAGAGTGGCTAACAACAGTCAAAGAGGGGTTAAGAATTTTCTGAGAAGATTTAGTTGTGTGGTGAAAGAAGGAACGATCTTCACAACATTGGGTTAGAAATTTAGATGATTACTGCCCAACTCTCTACTTTAAGGTCAAGCTTGCAAAGCTATAATATTAGGGAAATCGGAGGTGCCACTTCTTTGTACGAGAGGCAGCAACAACTAAGATGCACCTATTCTCATATTATAGAATGGGATGTTGTTGGTTAGATGATAGCATGGAAGAATTGGTCATGCATTTGGTGAAGAAAGAATTCAGCCGCCGAATTGGTCATGCATAGGAGTCATTGAAACCTGTTTTTCCATTGTGTGAGGAATCAAGAAGCGTGGTATTACTCACCACTCGCAACAAAGAGGTAGCTTTACATTCATATCACCAACCTCAGCCATTGAATGACGATGAAAGCTGGACACTTTTTTTAGAAGATAGCAATCTCTGAAAAAGATGGAATAGGTATTCTCTCATCCAAATCTTTTGTCTTTGCTTTATTTTCATATTTGTCAATTGAACACAATAGAAACTTTCATACTTCATTTGACATGCATTTCAGACCTTAGCGTTTTCCAAGCATGACCAACATTTTGTTTTTTAGGGAACGATTGATGTTATATGATCATCTGCCAAATCACCTAGCATATGAAATTCTTCTCTAGGATACTTTGTTGTAAGAACCCTATATTTTCTTAACTATAGCCATTTTCACTTTGGAAACAAATTAATGCCACCAAATTGAAATATAAACTGTCTGATTTTAAATTGCACAATAAATTGCATGTTTAGAAAATGAAAAATGAATCTCGAACTTGTCCGTTGAGCCCATCTCGAAGTAGTTTTGATGTTCAAAGTTATTAAACTTGGAGCAAGAGTTGTCATTATATTAGTTTTTCTTAATTATCTAGTAGAAGTGTTTTTCTGTTGTTGTTGTTGATATATCTAGCATATGTTTAGTAAAATAAAATAGAGACTCTAATATAAGCCCATACAACGGATATACCCTAGACACAAACCCATCTATCTTTGAAAACCCAAATTCAAATTGTAATGCCCCTTAAGATGAAAGAGGTCATAATATTGTATCTATTTACATTAGTTGCCATTGTAGGTAAACAACACATCTAAACTATCTGACCGTTTACAAAAAACTCAGAACTACCGTTTCAAAACTTTTCAGTTTACCACCATTTCAGCCTTGATCGCCATTGAAACCACATATTCTTCAACATTAGATTCCCCCAAACCTTCTAACATCATTCAAAATCTGGGTTCGCAGGCACATTCCTTTCATTAGCCCAGTTGTAAAGAGAATACGAGAACGACCGAAGCATTCGATTCCTGAACATTCGACACCGACTAGCAAGAGTGAGTGGTCTGCCGTCAAATAGCAGGTAAAAAAAAAAAGTCTCTCTCTTGCACATACATGGAGCCCCCATCAATTGTTAGTACTAACCAGAGCAAAACCAGAGGAAGAGTGGTTATGTACCTACACCAAATTCTGGTCTTGATTTTTGTTTTTTTAAAACCTGTTTATGTACCTACAGCCTATTGGGAATCTGGTTATGTAGTTTTGCTCCTTTTGTGAAATTGTTTTGTGATTTGTGCCATATTGATCACACTCTTAGTTTGTTAGGTTTTGGCGCACACAACGTGTTTGATGAAAGTCCTAGTGTGGTTTTGGTTATGTATCATTTTTTGAGTTACTCGTGTATACTATTGTGATGGTTATGTACCTACATGAAATTCTGGTGTTGCTTTTTTTTTCCTTTTCTTTGTTAGATGCTTTCATAGTAAAACGACAAAAACCTGGGCAATTAATATAGAGTTCTGAATGCTTTTGAGAGGGTTTTGTTTCTCAGGTTGATGAATTTTCTCGTACATCAGTTTGTCCAATCTGGGCTGTAGGAGATGTTAGTCCTAGACTGAACCTGATTCCATTTGCTTTGATGGAGGGAGGGGCATTAGCCAAAACACTTTTTCTGAATGTCCCAACAAAACCTGATTACAGGTATGATGTATCCTACCTAGCTTGTTAGCCAACTGATAACACTTGGACATGTTATTAATTCTAGAGGTGCTCCATAATCTGTGCAAGTAGAGTAGGCCCTTCATAAAAGGGTTTAGGATGAGCATTACGTAACGAGTATGATTACTTTCAAATTTTAGATTTATCATTCTATATCTCATAATGTAGATTTTTCTCCTTTCTTATTGTGATGGTTAAGTACCGACACGAAATTCTGGAGTATTTTAGTTTACCTATATAAGCTGTCCGTAGGTACATAATCAGTATTTACCTACATGGTGGGCCGATGTTGATTTTCTGTACTGGCAGGATAAAACTAACAATCACTATACAAAAGTATCAAACTTAAAAATTGATTCTAAAAAAAAAACAGGATCATGTACAATAGAACCTGTTATCAGATTATCAAAAAAAGCAAAAATCAAACCAGGTTTACAAAAAAGCAAAAAACAAACCCATCTATTTTCGTGTAGGTAAATTAATAACCAGATACCCAGGTTTGCTCTGGTTTTGCTCTAGTTTGTATGCTGTAGGTCCATAACCAGGTTTTAAAAAACCAAAAATCAAACCCATCTTTTTCGTGTAGGTAAACTAATACCCAGATACCCAATTTTGCTCTGGTTTTGCTCTGGTTAAGACTAACAATGAACGGGGCTCCATGTACATAGAACAGAAAGACGTTTTTTACCTGCAATTTGACGGCAGACCACTCACGCTTGCTGGTCAGTGTCGAATGCTCCGGAATTTTCAATACCTGGAATTTCTTGAACTGCAACAGAAGAAACCCCTCAACCAAATTTCCACCTTGAGGAACCCTAATTAGAACACCAATCTCCAAACTAAAACCATAATCAAAACGTAGGACTAAGAAAATTAACCCCATAATCAAAACGGATAATTAATTGCAGACACAAATTCTGGAGAGGATCACTACAATAAATAGGGGGACCAAAACTTCAAACACCAGCCTCTTACGCGCTCAATTGTAAATAGGGTATTTTGGAAACTTAAAAATCATAATAAATCAAATATATTGCTTAATAAGGTAATTTGATGAGTTGGATCCTAGTCATGGGTTTTGGTTGATAAAACAGGGTATCCCTCCTAGGGGCCCCTCTCCCGTCAAAAGACTTCAGGTTGGGTTGTTTGAACTTAGGGGGAAAGGCCTTTCCATGTAAAGGATGTCGTCGAAAAGAATGGAATGCTGCTTCGCTCTGCTGGAGACCCGTTCTCTAAGTCAGTGGCAGGCTTCGATACTGTTTTCTTGACCTTCCCTGGGCTAGGAAGTCTATTCCCAGCTGTTCTACCATATTCTATAAAAGCCGGTATTTATGGCACTGCTGCCAATAAGAATGCGTCCTCTGGCCTTCCAATGGTTGAATAAAAAGAGATGTAAGTCCAATTGAATTTGAAGGGGGTAAGACAAATTTGCTAAAAATAAAAAAGTTACATTGTAGTGTAAAAATCATTCCAACAAATGACATTTATGATTTTAGACAAGTGACAATAAATTTGGTGTTTGATTATTTTTCATAATATAAATTTAACACAAAGATGAAATATATAGGAAAGAAGATGCTTCAATATTGTGATGGCTTTTCATTAGCTGTCACTAAAGAGAATATCACCCCAGCAGATCCCGTCCAATCTGCTCCAACAGATTCCATTCCTTCCATCAGTCCCATGCAATCAGCTGATCCCAATCCATCAGCCTTAGAAGACTCCTCATCACAAGCACAGCACTCTGTCAGCCAGATTTAGTTATCAATTAAATCTGTAATATATGCAATTGATTGTACTTACCTTATATTTCTAAAGTTTCTGTAAATAGACTTGCACAAGTCTAACCCATGTACCTATATTTGTATTGACTGGTAATACAGAGAGAATCATCGGAATTGTGCCAATTGCTCTTGCTTTCCCTCTCATCTCACCCTTCTCCCTTCCTGAGTTCATTTTTCTTATGGTATCAGAGCTACTCGGAGCTAACCCTCAAAATATCGATCCTACCCAAACCAATGGCCAACACACCCAAATCTGGAGAATCAAGCAATATTGATATGTCAAAACTGATCTCTGAAATGTCAAAACTCACTTCACCCTCACTCTCAACCTCTTCTTTGCCCACCTCATTCAACATCTCATCCCTGTTTCCAGTTCCTATGGATCGCACCAACTACTTGAGTTGGAAATCCCAATTTGAAGATGTATTAGAGATGCACGGCCTTGTTGCGATTGTCAAGAACAAAACAGACCCACCCAAAGTGCAAGATGATGGCTCTGTGCACCCTGAGTTAGCTAGGGATAAACTGGTCCTGAGTTGGATCAAGGCAACTTCCTCCTCCTCCATTAAGACACTTCTCATCCCATGTACCACTGCTCATCAAGCCTGGACCATGTTGGCCAAGCGTCTCTCACCTCTTGCTAGTACCCGTGTACGAATTCTTCGAGACCAAATTCGCACACTCAGAAAGGACAACAACACCACTGTAACTGATTATCTCAATCATGCCAAATCACTCTTTGATTCCCTCACACAAGCTGGTGCAACAATGGATGATGATGAACTCATCAGTTATGTCCTGGATGGACTTGGCCTTGAATATAAAGAGTTAGCCACAACCCTTCATCTGCATCCTGATATTGATTTCGATCGATTCTACGATCTAGCTCTAAGAGAAGAGCATCTACAGAAACGAATGTCTCTTAATGTTGCTTCAGGCGTTGCTATGGCT
>NW_023010442.1:0-15098 GCF_902201215.1 Prunus dulcis | reverse complement strand
GTTCTGTTTTGGAGAAGCTTGCAAGGTATGCAATAACTCGTTTGTGCTTCTTCTTCAATGCTATATGTGCAAAGACTGTTGATGTTTCCAAGCTAGATAAGTTGGAAGAAGATGTAGTAGTTACTCTGTGTTTGCTTGAGAAGTACTTTCCCCCTTCATTCTTTGATATCATGGTTCATCTAGTAGTACATCTTGTCAGAGAAGTTCGTCTATGTGGGCCAGTATATTTTAGGTGGATGTATCCGTTTGAAAGATATATGAAAGTGCTGAAGGGGTATGTTCAGAATCGTACTCGTCCCGAAGGTTGCATTGCTGAGCGGTATATAGCTGAAGAAGCGGTAGAGTTTTGTACTCAGCATTTATCTGATGTTAGTACAGTTGGAGTGCCTTCAAGCCAAAAGATGGGAGTTTCAAAGCCATTATCAGGTTGCACAGTGAGCGTAGTTGATCAGGACCTGTTGAATCAAGCACATCTATATGTCTTGGAGAATACGGAGGAAGTCCTACCTTATATCGAGTACGTATGAGTTTTATTCTTTAAGTTTCCATTTTAAATTATTTCTTATGTTTATCTTATATATTTGGGACCGTAATGCTTGAATTTTTCGTGTCATGTAGGCAACATATGATCCACATCAAGGCTGCTTATCCAAAATTTAGAAAGAGAACAAAGTGGCTGCAGGATAAGCACAATAGCACTTTCATTCAATGGCTACGCTTCAAGGTATATGTTGTTGAATAACATATTTCTCTTTTAATTTTCTTCTTATTTCTATGTTAGATTGAATTAAGATTTGATTAATTTGCAGGTTCAAAGTGAACTTGAGGAAGACAATCATGGCGTATCAGAAAATTTAAGGTGGCTAGCAGCTGGTCCAAACATGGCAGTGCCATTATATAGGAACTATCTTATTAAAGGTATTAAATTCAATATCAAGGCACAAGATGATGTGCGGACAACTCAAAATAGTGGAGTTTATTTACTTGCACATACCATGCAAGTTGCTAGTGCCAAGGATAAAAACCCAATTCTCTCAAATATGGGTTTCTATGGTGTCATTCAAGAAATTTGGGACCTTGACTACCAAAAGTTTACAATCCCAGTCTTTAGGTGTGATTGGATAGATAGTTCTGGTCTTGTAGTCGACGAACTTGGATTTACCCTTGTAGATTTGAGTAAAATTGGACATAGGAATGACCAATTTGTTTTGGCTTCTCAAGTCAAACAAATATTTTTTGTTGACGACCCGATGCATCGTGGTTGGTCGGTAGTGTTATCAATGCCTAATAGAGAATATAATGATGTTATTGGTGATGAAGTCTTAGGTGATGTGATAATTGAGTGTGAGCCATTTACTAGAGGGATGCCAAATGTTGACACATTTGATGGACTGGTGGGTGAGTTAGGTGGTCAAAATATTCGAGGTGGGTGTGAAGATATATGGATTGAATGATGCTTATGTAATTGGCAGTGTATGACATTAATTTTGTAATATATTGTAATGTGATTTCTTCACTTTCATTATACAGGTTTTGGCCACAAAACAATCAGTGCAAAAAATACTGGATCCAGATTACATCATTATATTCTGCATAAAAAACGACGTCTGTTCAAATAAAACACGACGTTATGGTTAACCATTTATTCAGCATATTTACCGACGTCTTAAAGCAACGTAACAATGAAGAACCACGACGCTATTGTGAAGCAATTATTCAGGATATCACGTCGGGGAAGGATTAAGAACCGCCATGTAATTCAAAATAACACGACTCCAATCCCATAATACCGACGTCTAAAAAACGAGATAAATAATCTGAACGTTAAAAAATACGGCGTCATCATACATTTTCCACGTCGCAAGTTCTTTTATAAACGAAGAGGAACGAAATGAATTCCGACGGTAATTCATTATAACCGCCGTCTAATATCAATTAAACGACGTTATTTGTAATACGGCTCTCATCATAATCAACGCCGTCTATATGTTCTGTAATACGGCTCTCATTTATTTGGAACCGGCGTTGTTTAGAAGTTCAACGTCGTCTACATTAATAAGTGCGTCGTGAGTAATGAATACATATAAATACAACGTCGACTATATAAATGCCACCGACGTTGTTTCGCATTTCAACGTCAACTATATAAATACATACGTCGTAAATAATGACACTGACAACTATTTCCACGTCATCTTTTTTAGAAAAATCGAAGTGGAAAATTTATTTCACGACGGTTGTTTGTAAATAAGAGACGTAGTAGATTTCAATAACGTCGTCTTCTCATGTATTTAAAGACGTCATATTTTTTCTTGTCGTGAAAATTATATTTAACGGCGTAGTGTTTTAGTTGTCGTCGTTGTATGTCTATCTTGCGGCCTTGTTCTTTTAATATGTGTCATATTTTTCCTTTTTAACGACGGTGATTTGTTTGAGTTGGTCGTCTATTCTCATCCTCGACTATTTTTTAAAATTTTAGCAGACTAAACACGTCTGTTTTTATTTTTTTTCGACGTTGTTTTATTTAACAACGTCTAATATTTATCGTCGTTGTTTGTTTCTGAAAATAGGACGTATAAATTTTGTAATACGACTCTCATATATTTGTAACCGGCGTTGTTTCGTTGTTCAACGTCTACTCTATAAATACATACGTCGTAAATAATGACACTGACAACTATTTCCACGTCATCTTTTATAAAAAAATCGAAGTGGAAAATTTATTTTACGACGGCTGTTTTTATATAGGCGACGTAGTAGGAATCAATAACGTCGTCTTCTAATGTATTTAAAGACGTCATATTTTTTATTGTCGTGAAAATGATATTTAACGGCGTCTTATTTTAATTTTCGTCGTTGTATGTCTATCCTGCGGCCTTGTTCTGTTAATATGTGTCATATTTTTCCTTTTTAACGACGGTTTTTTTAGAGAGTTGGTCGTCTATTCTCATCCTCGACTGCTTTTTTAGATCTTTTTGCAGTACAAAGGCGTCGTTTTGTATTTGTTGATGACGTTGTATATTTTAACAACGACGGTGATTTAGCGTCGTGGTTTATGAAGGAAAAGATGACGGTGGATTCCACGACCATAGAAAAACCGAATACACGACGGTGATTTACCGTCGTCTTTTTGCTTTTTTGTAGTAGTGTCTCGAAATTTTGTTAAGAAGAAAATAACACTAAAAAAACATAAAGATAGTATTTTCATTCATAATTCTTGACAAAACTAACAATACAAGTTACAATTGTCTACAACGAGTTTTCATATTTTGAAAACGTTGCATTATAGCGTCGTTATCAATACAAGCAAAAACATATCTTTCAATGTAAACAACCAAACTATCATTCAATCATTGATCTCCCATTTTGTTGTGAAGTGGATTTTTGATAATATTCATGGCAGAAAATACCCTCTCCATTGAAGCAGTTGCAACTGGTAAAACCAAAGCCAATATAATCAGGAAATACACATAAGGAAATATTGTATGCATTCCTTTCTCCACCATTTTTTCCGCAAGCATGCCAATCCCTTGCAATTCAGAAAAATCACTACTCGAAAGCATATGATGAACATAAACCCCAAGTTGATCTTCAAGCATCAATAAAGCTCCATCTGAAAAATCTTGAGGATAAAATTGAGCAAGACGAACTAGCTTTCGTTTGTCAAAAACTACAAATTAATTGTTTTAATTCCTCAAGTTGCCTATCAATGACATGAAGAAAGAGCTCCACACGATAATGATGGTTGTTTGTCATGATTGGAGCATTACGTTGTGACTTCCTAGGAATTACATATTCCTCATCCATGTTAGGAACCGTAATAAGATGTTTGTTACAAAAAGAAGATGCTTGATCAACTAATTCATCAAACATATTATTCCTCATCAATTGTAGGTTTTCCTTGCATGTTTGAACTAAACCCATTGCATTCACAATGTCTTGATCTTTCTTTTGCAATGTCTGAGATAAAGTATTTGTTATTCCCAATATAGCTTTCATAAAAAACATCTGAAACACAAACTCAAAAGATTGTATTTCTCTCCATAACTTAAAGGCTTCACTATAACTATCATTGGGGTTATCATCCACAATCATTTAAAGCACACTCACCATATATGGAAACATACAAATGATACTAATCAAGGTAGCATAATGTGAGTTTCATTGTGTATCACCTGCACATTTGAGAGTAGTATCTTGATTCAAGCCTCGCTCCGTTATAAGACAACCTTCATCAGAAGCTTTTACAGGCTCTTCTTGGTATTGTGCTCTAAGTGCATCATGACGCTTACAAGATGCTCCGACTACATTAATGTGGGAGTGATTTTCATCCTTAAAGAATATTCATCTGAAAATTCCTTCTTCTTCTTTACTTCTCTTTCTCCCTACAAAACAATACGGAGTGAAAAGACCACACCCTGGGGGTGTTGGCCAAAGGCCCTCCGATGCCTAAGTTAGTCGAGTGTTTGTAGGAAAACAATAGCTAACAAAGGGATGTAAATTTCTCTAGGGTGAGAACCGGGTGGCCGGAGTCGTGTGTGGTGGCTAGAGCCTTGTGTGAGAGAGAGAAAGATATGGTAGCTAGGGTTTATGAGAGAGGATTTCTGCAAAGTTACAGACAGAAGTTTAGAATTACCTCAAGCCTTGGTGTAGCCAAGTATTTATAGGAGCCTCGAAGGCTAGGGTTTCAAAAGAATAATTCCGTAGATGGAGATGAATTATTCTTCCCCAATTTGGAGAGATTGATTTAATTAGGGATTTGATTAAAATCAAATCCCCAATTAGGGTAAGAATAAAATAATTCCCAAATTGATTGGCTTAATTATTTGACCTAGGATCTGTAGATTTTTTGCTTCCACAAATGCCCCCCAGCTTCTGCATGGCGCATGGTGGCATGGAGGAGGTATGAATTAATTGTTGGGTTGTCCAGCTGTAACTGGGCTTCCTTATGTGACTTGGGCTCTTGAGTGGAGGAGGTCTTTTCCTTGCCAATTGGTCTTTGACTTGGGCTATCCAGCTGTAACTGGGATGGAGGAGCGTAGGCTTGTTACTGGAGCTGGTGGCAGTTTGGGCTAGCTTACTTGCTGGGGCTAGTCCAATTTGCTTCAATTTTTTATTTTTATTTTTTGTGTGCCACTAACTAGGAACTGTCTGAGTCAAGGTGATCATGTGTGGCATATAGACGTGCTGGAAGTCGGCAACAGATGGGAATGGGAGGTTGGTGATGGTCCGCTCGTTCCTCTCACCTACTATGACGATGAGTCATACCCCTATTGATTTGCTAAGTCTTTCTGGAATTCTTTGTTGTGTATCTGACTCACTTCCGTCTCCTGCTTGCAAAACATGACATCTACAAGAAACTCGATCTTGGCCCAGACATAACCAAGGTTCATCAAGCTTTGAACATCTCTGCCAGGTTCCGTGGATGGCGCTGGTTGCTGAGTGAACATCGGAAAAAGGCAAGTAGTCTGCCCCCTGCCGAAGATGTTGAAAAATGAAAACCGTATGGCTCATACCTAGATGATCTGCCAGCTAAACGGGAGGAGTCCTCGACTGAGCTCCCTCATTCTGCCACGAGCAAGTATTCATCAAAGGGGGTCTCGTCTGCTAAGAAGGTCCCTATGGGAGTTTCTCGTTCTTCATTTGCAGGATCAAGTGCCTCGTCAATGCGAACAACAAGAAGGTCAATGGCATGCAGGAGGTCCGGGATATTCTGCTCAAGTCTCTGCCCAAACTGCTCAAAAGTTGTGATCTACCTTATAAGGAGGGTGCTGAGAAGCAAGGTTTGGGTCGATTGCACTGATCCGGGGATCAACCAGAGAGGACTGTACCTTTGTCCAGCAATCATGACTTGTCTACGAAGCCAAGAACAATCACGGGCAGAGCTGACTCAATGTTGTAAGCTGCGACCAAGAGAGCTAAAGAGTCGTTTGCTTGAGCAAAGAGTCCTTCAGTTGCATGAACTACTGGTTCGGGGGCTCAAAATGAACAATTTGTCAAGTCCATCTATTTGTGTCAAGCTGGTTGACCACATACATTAGGTTGGTGACCTTGTCACGTTATCGAGCCTTTCCTTGGATAAGCAAGAAGAAGCCACAATGTATCATCTTCAAAAGGGGAACTTGTGTGCTATTGCCTCCTCTTCTGCTCTACTCGATAAGCTGATGAAGAACACCGATCTGATTGACAAGCCCTCAAACCAGCGGATTCGCCATGATGCGATGTTATTTTATGATGGAGTTGAGTGTAGCCATCTCTCTGCTTTCTAACACGCCGCTCATTTGACTTACCGGAGCTTTGTGATCATGGTAGGGGGTTCCATATACCCATAACATGTGGAAGGTCTCATGAGTTCCAGAATTCAACTTTGCCTTCAAAAAATAGGTTACACCGTTTTGCCTTCCCCTTCCTTATATTAATGCTGAGCTTGATAATACATCTTTGAGTGGTTTGGGGCACCACTACCTCTCCACTTGACTAGCTGGCTTTTTCTTTACCTCTGCTTTTCTTTCCTGGGCATTGGCCCATGTCATCATAATTGTTAATAGCAGCCCACTTAAGGCCCATGCCTCCAAAGATAGACTCTAAGTGGGCTTCGTTCATTAAAGAGGCTTGACTATAATGAGTGGAAAGTTATAAGGGGTAAGTTATAAGGGGTTCACTTTATAGCCATCAGATCAATCCAAGGGCTAGGGAGAATTGAGATAAAGTTTTACAATCAGGTAGGTGAGAAACTCCTAACCCGAATTGAATTTCAAGCAGGTCCGAAAAAAAAAAAAAAAAAAAAGAAGAGGCAAGTTCGAAAGTTTGAACGGCAAAAACTCAACGCTCTAAAACCCAATTCTCTGAGAAACCACTAAGCTCTGAGAAACCACTAAGCTCTGAGAAACGGACGGCTGAAGGAGGCGGCTGAAGGGGAAGGAGAGAAGAACAGTGAAGGGGCGAAGCAGTGGAAGGGGAAGGAGAGAAGCCGTATTCATTGGAAGTGATAGGTTCCATTTTTGGAGCAAAGCCACACAAAGACCCCACACAGACACCTTGCTATTGTTCAATAACCAGCATTTGGTGAGTAATTTATGGAATTTGAGTTTAGGATTAGAGTAACGGTTTTCCCCAATTTGTACCTTCAATGTTGTTGGATTTGGCATCTGTGAAAACCAATTTGTACCTTCAATGTTGTTGGATTTGGCATCTGTTTTTTGTGCTTCACTTGCATGTTAATTTTTGCTTGGGTATATGTTAAAAAAACGAATGAAAATGAAGTCAATAACATGTCAATAATGATATGGATAAGATAATGGTGTTGAATTGGAGGATGCCCTCAAAACCTTCCACATTTGAAGCAGTGCATAGTGCAGATTATCTCTCTAACGCTAGAATATATATATTTTTTGAAATAAATATTATTTCCTTTGTTACTAAATTTGCCTGAGAAAAATGAAAACAGATAATAATAAACTCATGAATAAAAGTGCAAAGCATTTGATGAGTAATTTATGGAATTTGAGTTTGGGTTAGAGTAACGGTTTTCCCAAATTTGTACCATCAATGTTGTTGGATTTGGCATCTCTTCTTTATGCTTCACTTGCATGTTTATTTTTGCTTAGGTATATGTTAAAAAACTAATGAAAATCATCAATAACATATAAATAACATATCAGTAACATGTTAATAATTATATGAATAAGATAATGGTGATGAATTGGAGGAGGCCCTCAAAACCTTCCACATTTGAAGCAGTGCAGAGTGCAAAGTACCTCTCTGGCGCTAGAATTTATATATTATTTGAAATAAATACTATTTCATTTGTTACTAAATTTGGCTATGATAAATGAGAACAGATAATAATAAACTGATGAATAAAAGTGCAAAGCATTTGAAATAAAGGTTGATCTATGACGATTGTGGATGACTGAAGAAAAAGCTAGAAAGAAAGATGAAATCGGACAATTGCTTAGCAAGCAGATAGCAGAGTAGATGCTTTGCTTTGCTTCCTTCCACTATATTTCTTATTTATGTAGTTTGTGTTGTGTATGAAATGACAATAATTGTCATGTGTGTGAAGTGCAGAACTTGCCTAGATTGCACTCTCACGAGTATGGATCCATAAATAAAACAGGTGAAATTGTTTGTAATTCACATAAGCATTGCATTAACATGTATTTGCACAAAATGTGTCACATTGCGTTGATGATGTTAAAGCCTGTGATCAGGAATCCCTATGCTCATGTACTTTGTAAAATTTGTAATGTGCCTGGTTGACTAGTTGTGATTGTGCAAATACATGGTAGTATATGTGTTCACGTTATTTGACATTGTATTTGAGGAAATGGGATCCAACGTGGAGCTGGTATGGCCAGAGGCAGAGGCATATTCGTCACGGGTGAACAACTACTCACATGCAAATTCATCTCTAGCTGCACTTCGAGCGAAGTTGAGTGCGGAACAATTAGAACAATTCAAGACATCATGCTTTGGCCATCTTCTGAATATAGATAAGATTCAGTTTAGCGGCAGATTGTGCATGGGGTTGTGTTGCGTAGAGTAGCGGGGCAGGGTGTGAAAGACTTGGATGGACTGAGTTTCTTATTAGGGTGTGACGTTGCTCAGTTTACTCGTCAGGATTTCTGTTTGATCACAGGGCTTCGTTTTGGGGAAGTGCCTGAAGTTTCCAATGGAGAGAGTGATGGAATCAGACTTCGGGAAAGATATTTTATAGACGAAGGAATTACATGCAATGCTTTAGAAGAAGCATTTCTGAGGTTCACAGAGGAAGATGACATCTACAAGCTAGCTCTTGTTTACTTTGCTGAGTTAGTGGTTTTGGGAAGGGACAAACATTTGAACATCAATCTAAATTACCTGACCCTTGTAGAGGACTTGGATGCGTTCAATAGGTATCCGTGGGGTTCGGTGTCCTTTGACAAAACCCAAGACAATCTATTTTCTGCACCAACAAAGTATGTGAAAAGCTTTGAAAATGAAGACGGAAGAGGGAAGGGGAAAAGTAAGGCAACGGGAACAAGCCGGAGAAATGAGAAGGGCAAGAAGGATAAGCATGGTGAAGTGCAAAGGAGTGGCTGGAGTTTTAAAGGTTTCACGTATGCTTTCCAGGTACATGGTAATAATGTTCATGTCAGTTATGTTTTGTTTATCTTTAAAACATAAATAATGACTTTTGTCCTTTGAATTGTGTAGATTTGGGTATATGAATTAATTCCAAGAATGGCGGACCTGAATTACTGCAAGGTTGTTGATCCGACCGCTGTCCCGCGTATTTTGCGATGGAGAACTACTACGTCTGTTCTAGAGATGAGAAAGTTGAACAATTATTTTTTCCAGAGCATAGAGTTTTGGTTTGCAGCCCTTGGAACTATTGATAAGATTGAATGAAATTATCAAGTAGAATGATTTAATATGACTCTTGTCTGTATTCTGAAACAGTCAGTTCGGTTGCGGGCGCTATGTCCGAGTGAAGAGGAAATGAGACAGCCATATTGGAGTTGGCCACAGGATCGCCCTGCGGTTGTCTTGGCAGAGTCAATTCCTTCTTCATGTGGTGATCTTGATGAGTTGAACAAGGTGGTAAGCTTCTTGAGGTCCGAGTTGTTTCAAGTAAANTATTCTGAAACAGTCAGTTCAGTTGCGGGCGCTATGTCCGAGTGAAGAGGAAATGAGACAACCATATTGGAGTTGGCCACAGGATCGCCCTGCTGTTGTCTCGGCAGAGCCAATTCCTTCTTCATGTGGTGATATTGATGAGTTGAACAAGGTGGTAAGCTTGTTGAGGTCCGAGTTGTTTCAAGTAAAGTGGGAAAAAGACGTCCTTCACTTGAAGGTCATACGGATGGAAAAACTGTTGGACCAATGTTTAGGTCCTCAGTTTGAGCAGGAAGTAAGGAGGGACCTAGCTTTACTGAAATAGAGGACAAATCGCTGTGTCGTCTCACATCTATTTAAGGGATATCCTCAAATGGATGACCTACTTCAACAGGATGAAGGGCCAAGTAACAGAAATGAGGGAGAGGAAAAGGAAGATGAAGGGATTGAAGGGGGAGTTGGGCCAAGTAATAGAAATGAGGGAGAGGAAAAGGGAGAGGAGGGGATTGAAGGGGCTGAAGGGCCAAGTAATACAACTGAGGGAGAGGAAAAGGAAGAGGAGGGGATTGAGGGGGGTGAAGTGCAAGGAAAACCAAGTGAGGTAGAGGAAGGGCAAAGGAAAACAAGTGAAGGAGAGCAAGTTCAAGTAAAAAGTAGGAAAGGAAAAAAAGGCCAAAGACAGAGCAGTGAGGGAGAGGAAGTGAAAAGAACGAGCAGTAAGGTTGGGAAACTGCAAAGGAAAAAAAAGGAGGGCAAGGAAGTGAAAAGACAAAGAAGTGAGGAAAAGGAAGTGCAAAAAAACCAATGTGAGAAAGAAGATAATGAAGTCATGTTGCTTGGGGGTGACATTGGCGAGAGCACGGAGGGGACACAACTTGAGTTTAGTATCCGGGACATTGATTTGGATCAACACACAGCTGTGCTATCTAAGTTGAACGTCTGGTTGAATCATAACGGTAAAGCTTCCGCACAAGGGGTCCAATTAAGGAAAAGGAAGAAGATCATTCCGAAGTGGAAGATCATTGAAGCCAGTGAATTGGTTCCAAAAACTGCGGCACAGACAACCGGACTGAAGACGTTAGACCCAATGAAGGCGATTCCCCATGATGATCTGGTTAATTTGCTAAAACTTTGTTGGGAATGGCGCCAGGACCCAAAGTAAGTCCCTTGCAATTATAAGATAGAAGCATGACTGTATATAATTTTTAATATTGGCTATTTTCTAAAACTGTTTTTTATTCATAGTTTGGTGATGCAATTTGGAAACGTGGAAGCTGAGATTGAATTCTTGGCTTCCCTCGTGAAAGCTGATGGTTGGCTGAAAGGAGATGTAAGTGTAATTGATTATGCATTTGTTTTAATGTCCATAGATTATGAGATTGACAAGAAAAACATGTTGCAGCACCTTGATTTGGGGTTGTATCTCATGCGGAAGCGACAACAACAGTTGGAGGAAGTAGAAATAGCTGACTGGACAACGACCGATGTTTTTTTTATGGTATGTCATCGGCCTTGACCAAGTGCCGTTAATAATTACACATTATCCATACACACCTTTATCGGAGGTGTTTAACCATTGATTGTTTTGTATTTCACAGAATCACATAAGTACTTGCTTTGCGGAGAATAAAAGGAAAAAACAGCAGGTTGGGTGGAAAATCAGAAAAAGTTTACTCAACGTTGTAAATGGGAAGGTTCCTCCGTGTGGGTTGGATTGGCAGAACGTCTATACGGTGTATACCCCATTTATGTTGACGAAGTACAAGCATTGGGTGGCTGTAATGATTGATCTGGTATTGTGTGAAATCAAAGTGTACGATTCAAAGGTTTCACTAATTCCAGATGACATCATAAAGGAAGAACTTGCCCCGCTATCAATTACGCTTCCAAATCTTCTCAACACCATGGACTTTTATGAAGAAGGTGTTTATGCAAACAATTGCAGCCGAGATTGGTGGTGTCCGTGGCCAATAGAGCGTGTGGATGTTCCACAACAGTCTAATGAGTAAGCACCACTTTTTTTTAAATTTTAGTACTTTCAATTGTCAATTACGTTAGAATGTCATTAGTTGAATTGATCGAGTTCTTGTTTTGCTTCAGAGGCGATTGTGGCATGTTTGTGTTAAAGTACATTGAGCTTTTGAGCGCTCAGCTTCCGTTAGCTACTTGCACCTCGCACAACATGCCTTTTTTTCGGTTGAAATTGGCTGCGGAGATCACAAGGGGAGATGCTTACTTCCCATGATATTGGTTGACTGACGTACGGTACAGTATATGGTTTTGGGAATGTCCATTCTCAAAGTAATGTAAA
This sequence comes from Prunus dulcis, assembly GCF_902201215.1. Lineage (NCBI taxonomy): Eukaryota > Viridiplantae > Streptophyta > Magnoliopsida > Rosales > Rosaceae > Prunus > Prunus dulcis. The sequence continues at coordinate 3,187 of NW_023010442.1, read as the reverse complement.
TACACAATTGAGACGTACAAATCCTTTTCGAATTCTACCGCTAACTCCTTCATGACATTTACATGTTTGTTAACCAAACTGCATTGAATTTGAATTGTAAGCACTGCATATGTGAATTGGGATTTGAAGATGGCTTTTTAAGTGTATTACATCATTGCAATGCGATATGTGATTGTTGATGCAAGCCAGCATTAATCGCAATGTGTTGCATCATAATAGGTGTCTAAACATCCGAAAGGTTTTCGGCAGCTCAGTACCATAAAAGTAGAAACAAAGACCCATACACAAAATGAACAACAATTCACTTGCGTTTCGACAAGCAATACACACACAACAGACAAACAATATACACAAAATAGGCCTGCCATATTCAGACAATAGACATGCAATATACACACAGTATACATGCAATATACACACAATAGACATAGCATGCATATACACACAATAGACATGCAATATACACACAATAGACATGCAATAATGATGCAATATACACACAATACACAATAGACATGCAATAGTACAACTATAATAAATGCAATAACATCAATCAATATATCAATATACATGCAATAAACTATCAATAAACCTTCAATAAACATTCAATATCGATTCTATAACATGCCAAATACATGCAGTTACTAATAATAAAGAAGGAAACACTCCTCTTAGCTTCAATAAACATTCACTATTTGTTCAATAACATGCGAAATATGAGATTATAATAATAAATAAACCTTCAATAAGCATGTCAACCATCAATACATTGTCAATAAACATTCAATATCGGACCAATAAAAACAAATTAATGCTTCGTATGATTTTATCGTATTGGCCCTGAATGACGGATTTTATCGTCTTCGTTATTACTTGGTTTTTGAAAGTAAGTGTTGGAACGTTTTTGCGTGTTTTCAAACAAATTAATGCATTTGTTGAAATTCAATGCCAATCCACGTATTTGACGAACAAATATTACAAAATGGGTTTAGGGTCTCGTTCGTGGTGCGTGCAACATGTCTTGTGTGGGAGAACTTTCACAAAGTAGGAGAAACCGTGCAGTTAAATGATCATTAACAGAACAAATAAAATGACAATTGATACAACTAATAAAACTAGTACCAAGTCCTTAATGGACTTCAGCATGTTCAGCACTCTAGCATCATACGTGTCATCTTGATGTTCTGCTTCAGCGGAGGTTACATCAACCCATTCGAATCCATTGCAACTGGTGGCTCCCTAATTGCAGGCATCATATATGGAAAATAATTACGTCAGAGTTAGACATAGGTGTCTTTTCACCCACATACATATTCTTTAAATTAAAACTTACATAGGAGGTTAGACACTTCCAGAATGGCTTCCCTCGATTTTTTTCTGATTTTGAAACCCGAAGCACCATTGTAGCTCCACAATAGTGACACCTCTTTGTTTGAGCGGGCGATGAAGACGAAGACATGTTCAATCTTCTCAGTTGTAACTCTTCTCACTCAGATCTTCTCACTGAAACCTCTTCGGACTCATACCTTCTCACTCATAGTTGTGATTCATACCCCTTCACTCATAACCCTAAACTTGTAACTCAGCTCTCTCTCATCTCTGCCCAAATCGAGTTATATTTATTTTTTTTGGGATAATTTGGTGGGTTGGTCACGATGTCGACACATGTACCGTCAGCATTGTGACATCTCTTAGCCCGAAAAGCAATATAAACTACTTCACTACCAATTATAATTTCTGAAAAATGAGGGGACAGTGCTTAAAATTTATTATTTTATTTATATTTCATTAAGGCAACTAGTTGGATAAGAATCCGTAATTATTGGTTCCATTTTAATAACATTACTAGGGGTAGTTGGGTGTGGGAAAATGGAAAAGTATATGATGGGACCTTCTGTCACTAGTCAGTAATCCATCACATTTGTATCAATGAATTTGATAGTGGGATAATCCCAAATATGGCTATGCAAACAGCGATTTAATTAACTTTTTGACTGTCTGACTCTGTATGCACCGTTTTGACGTTTTCCCTTCTTTTGTCTTCAGTTTTAATTCACTTCGGTTCAGTGTCTTTGAAAACGGTCAACTTCGAAATACCCCACCTGGAAACACCTTTTCATGACATTCTATAAATCATCCGCTAAAACAAAACGTCTACCCCAAATATTCTCGTTTTGCACCTCTGCCACTCCTGAAATCGTTCCATTCCAAAAAGTGTTCAATGAATTCGAAACACTTCACTACAATCGGAGGAAAGAGAAGGAAGCATGTCCATTTGGATATGCCCCAAGCCTTCATCCCGGAGTCCGCTTGGTTTCAAGTGATGTTATACGTGGCAACCGAATCATCGGAAGATCTCTTCCGTATGGCATCTGTGTGCCCATTGTTCCAAACTTTGGCAAACAGTCCACAAGTGTGGAACACCATTTCAATGGCAAAGTACCCATACCATCCTATCTGGTACCGTGCCAGACCTGCGGTCCAGCATTTCTTGGAACAATGCAGGGCTTGCGATAACCCTGAGTCCATATTTAGAGAAGCATTCGATATTTTTTTCAAGCACGGTAAGGTGGAAGCGTTGTATGGGATGCGCAATGCAGCCACGGCAGGCCATATGGAAGCGGCTTATGTAGTTGGACTACTTGGTATGTCCGGAATTGGTCAGTCAAAAGAGGATGCATTACAATTCTTGTGTTCTTTGAATCAGCGTAACAACATTGATATGAAAGGAACCAGGGATGCTTTGACACGAAGATTAAACACAGCATGTGTTGCAACACATATCGTAGATATGTTTGACTATGGGAAGATTAAGTTTAATCGCTGCAGCGCTTGTAACAACAATGAATGGTATTTTGTTATTCAAGGCTGGCCTAGTGAAGACAAGATAAATCCTGCCTTCTGGACTTGTTGCAATCGATGCAAATGGCACCGTGAGAGTATTTTTTGGTCCAAACTGATGCGTGAGTATGTTGTGCGAGGGAATCACGTTTTTTTGCATTAGTTTGAGTACGAATTTACGGTTTTGATGCATTGTGGACTTGCTTCTCTTCACTTCTAGGTTGGCTGGCTACGTTGTACATATGTTGTATAAATGTTGTTTAAAAGTTGGTATTTTGTCATAAACCGTTTTATATATAAATGTATAATATTTATTAGATAGGGGAATTATTACTTACATCATAGA
>NW_023010441.1:8994-15128 GCF_902201215.1 Prunus dulcis | reverse complement strand
AATCTTTTCATTTAATGTCGTTAGGTTTAATATAACCGACGTGGATTTTAATTTTTAAATTACGGCGGTTACATATAAATACGACAGTAGTGTTGTAGGTACCGTTGTAGTAAACTCAAAAATTAAAGTACATAAGTAATAACTCGCGTCGTGGTAGATTATTTAACACGTCGTTTTTATTAATTTACCGACGTGGATTTATGTAATATACGTCGGTCATACCGACGTTGATTTTACAATTTAAGCGGCGGTTTTTTTGTAAGGACCGCCGTTGGTTTTAAAAATTTATTCTATAAATTTGTCGCTTTCATTCATTTTCGGTTTACATTTAGGGTTCCAAGTTCTTCCTCTCTCAGAGACACTGTCTCTCACATCTCAAAGACAATAATTTGGATGTCTTTCTCAAAAAGAAATTGAGCTTACTCGCATCAAATCTATGTCCACAAGAAGAAGCTTGTCAACTAGCCTTCTCACTTCCTTGATCAAGCCTGCTAGGACACTTAGTGCTTCTGAATACTCCTTGCTTTCCATCAAAAGAGATGCAAGCCTGGCCTCCACTTGCTGTCGAAGGAAAGTTAGCTTCTCAGGGAAATCTGAAGATCAGATGTGCTGGAATGAAGAAATCTGAAAATCAAAGAAATTTAAAATGAAGGAAATTAATGTTTTGGAATATGTAAATTTTCTTTTTTGGATGACAGATTTAAAAAAAATAAAAGTATAAAAACAACGACTGTTTTTGTATTACTGTTGACGTTTTTCGTCGTCTTAAGTAAGACTAAGACGACGTAATATATTTGTTGAGCGACGTTGATTTGTTTTTTAAGCGTCGTTAGGTATAATATAACCGTCGTTGAAAATTGTCTCTCTGATTGCAAATTTGCAACGACGTTAGGTATAATATTTGTAGATACACAAAAGCACACACATCATCAACTTCCAAAAAATTGTCTCTCTGATTGCAAATCTGTGTCATCTGTTAAGATTATGATGTGGAGCAGAGTTCCATCTGGTAAGATTTCGTAACCCTTGGGATCTCAGAAAAATCTGGTTATGTCGGCGGTTTTCTATATAAACCGTCGTGGTTATTTCAATTCTTGTCATTAAGTAGATCTACCGGCGTAGGATAAGAAAATCAAAGAAAAAAATTGTTAACAAAAATTCTTATTAAGGCGACGGTTTAAATTAAATGTACGACGTATAAAATGAATAAATACGACGTTAAATTTTATAGTACGATTTAAAGTTAACGTCGTAGAACTATACGAGAATGACGTCGATATATTTATATTTTCCGTCGTTGTAAATTAATTTAATACGGCGATATTTTGTATTTTAAAGCCGTGGATTTGTTTGTAATTATATGGCGTCTTATACGAAAACCTCGTCGTGTTATTTTATGAGTAAAAACGGCGGCTTTTATTGAAATCGTCGTCTTTACTTTTTACGTCGGTCGATTCATAACTTCTGCCGTTCTTTGTTGGCTTTGATTTTACACTGCGGAAATCTGTTTCAAATAGGCGTCGGTTGTTTAATTAGGTACGTCGTTGTTTTTGAACAGCCATTTGAATCTCCATTTTTAGTTGTCTAAGGTGGTATAACACGACGGTTTTTTTAGAACCGTCGTCTTTTTAAAAACCACGACGGTTTTCACTTAGACCGTCGTTGTTTTCTAGTCGTCTTTTTCACTTTTTGTAGTAGTGTAACCAAAGGGCCAAAAGATTTCAGACTCCGCAGAGATTAAATCATGAAAGTGATACAACAGGCTATACTTTTAATGGATATGAAGAAGGAAAAAGATAGGTGAGGCGTAAAATGAAAAGCCAATTGAAATAAGAACAACCTCCACGAGTAGAGAGGATATGGTTCTGTCAAATAAAGGACAAATATTCAGTTATATTCAGATATGCTTATATTATTTTGCTTCTTCAATATAGAGGTATTTATACAAATAGAAAGATGTGTTAACCCTTAATAAAATAGAAAATATATCTAAATTATAATAGAAAATAAATTACTATTACAATAGGACTAAATAATAATTGATAAGTAACCAAAATTCTAACTAAATAAGAAATCAAAATCCTAAATAAATAAGGACTCGCCAACATTCCCCCTCAAGTTGGGACAAAGATGTTTCACATGCCCAACTTGACAAGCGAGTCATAGAACTCCATACTTGAGACAAAAAAAATTGTAGAGAAGGTCTTTTCATCAACCATGAGTGGAACAACTGACAAACCAAAGCAAAAATTACAGCGGAAACACAAGAGAAAACCCAAACCTTGTGAGTCTGACAGTAGATAAGGCAAAACACAGAAAACCTGTGAGCACGGCACTAACAAACCCTAACAAATAGAGCACATAGAAGATCACATAAAAGTAGAATATAGAAACCCTGTGAGCACGACAGTAGATAAAGCAGAACACATAAACCCTGTGAGCACGGCAGTAGATAAGACAAAACACAGAAACCCTGCGAGCAAGGCAATAAGGCAGAACACAAACACCTTGTGAGTATGGCAGTAGATAAGGCAGAATATAGAAACCCTATGAGCATGGCAGTAGGTAAGGCAGAATATAGAAACCCTATGAGCACGGCAATAGGCAAGGCAAACCCAAACCCTAAAAATAGGGTAAGGTATGACAAAGGCAAAGGCAAAACCAAACTCTAAAAATAAGGTAAAGCAAGGAAAAGGGAAGGCAAAGGCAAAGTAAAGGCAAGGCAAGACAAATGGCACGGCCACAGCAACATCAATGATCACAGCAACGGAAAGCAAAGCAAGCAAAGACAATATCAATGGCGGCAACAATGACAACGGCAGCAATAATGACAACATTTCTTCCAAATCAACTTTAGCTAATTCACGCAGACACAACTTCTCTTCCATATCAAATTTATACAAATACAAAGATTTGTTAACCCTTAATAAAATAAGAAATATATCTAAATTACAATATGAAATAAATCTCTATACAATAGGACTAAATAATAATTGGTAAGTAACCAAAATTCTAACTAAATAAGAAACCAAAATCCTAACTAAATAAGGACTCGCCAAAAAAACCATGTTACATGAAGAAGTTTAGAAATGAGTGAAGGAAATGTTGAGGGTAAAACTAGGTTTATTTGATGATGCGTTAGTTCTTGAAGATTTTATGGGTGTTGAGAGTAAATTATTAAGTTTCTAAAATCTTGTTGGGTGTAGAAAGTTTGCTAGGTGGGAGGAGTTAATAAAAACCAAAAGGAAATAGGGAAAAAAAAACATAGAAATGAAAGAGCTATACATAATCTAAAAATTGCTTAAAATTTCATTTTTCAAATATAGAAGCACATTAATGTGATTTTACCTTTTAAAAATATATATGAAAATTATATTTCGACAGCAACGTAGATATTGTATATGCTTTAAACTACATTAGAAGTCCTCGCTGAATCTTAACTATATATGTAAATAGATATTTTTTTTAAAAAAGAAACTATATGTAATAGATATATTTACGTATGGTGTATTGTAATTAATTGAAAATAACAAAATAATATTATTCCCATTTTTATATAAGTGTTAAGTAAACCCCATTGTCAAATGTGGGGTCATTTCATTTATATATGTTCAAACAAATTCTTCGAATGATCGTGCATGATATGCTCGATATTTTATATATAAATATTTAAAAGTGATGTTTTTGTGGATCGATGACGTTGAACACTAGCAGTAGTGGGGAAAGTCTAAAATATCGATGGTATCAGAAATATCGATAGCCTAAAAACACGGAAATTTCGATGAAAATATCGGGATATTATTGATATCGATAAAAATTGAATAAAAACAAAGGAAATTGTAAAAAAAACTTGGAAATTTTTATTCAAACTTTGGAGGATGTTTATTTAGTCAATTATCTATTAGTTTATCACAAAAAATTGGAATGAAATGCATTGCATGATGGGTTTAACTCATTTAAGTTGATTATATAGCGAGCTGACAAACACTGTGTATGTAGAAAATATATAATAATTAATGAAAGAAACACACCATAATCATTTGTATATTATGATTTACTATAATATTTTACACTTCATAGATTGCATGGTAAGATATATGAGTGGCTTAATACCACATAGAGTTCCCCTTTGCTTATTATCACAAAAACATAAGCAATATGTTGATTAAGGCGCTGAAGGAGTGAAATGGCAAGGGTTCGGATCCCCTTTGTGTGTGCACTTTGTGTTTTTTTTTTTTTTTTTCCTTTTTTCCATTACATATATATTTTCGATATTATAGTGATATTTTGGCAAAATATTGCTAAAATGTGAGCGAAATTATATACATCGATATTTTCCTATATTATTGTTGATATTATTGATATTTATACAATATGTGTATGGATACGTTCCGAAATATCTGTGACCCAAAAAAACGATAATATCGTCGATATTATCCATATTTTAGACTATGGTAGTGAGTAGGTAAATATCGTAATTCAATGTCAAGGTACATGATGAATTTAATTTTTTTAAATATCTAATTTTTTGCAACTGTCTTCTTTTTTCATTGTTCTTCGACCCTCTCTGCACATAATTAAGCTATCATTTCTAATTTTACAAAGAGATATTTAGTCATATACAAATTCTTAGCATTAAAACTATAAATAAATCATACACCATTTAATTTCTATAAACAAACCCAAAAAATAACAGATGGCCCTATTGAATTTAATTTTGATTATTAAATTATTTTGATACCCTATTGATTGTTTTGGGCTTTTTATTATGAGGTTTCGGGGTTGGGTTTATTTTAAGAAATCAATGACAATTTTGTAATTTAAAAGAAGTTAAAAGCTTTTTTGTTATGTTGTAAATGAGCTTTGGGTATGTTTCTAAAGTCCATTTCATATGAGGTGTTTTTTTTTTATAATTTGAGCTCCTATATTGGGTATGATAGTGAATCTCCCTTTGATAAAATACAAAAATATGTAAGATATTATTGAACTGCTGTAGTCAAATTCCTTCATACATTTCCTTTCATTTTTCTTCTAGCAGCTGCCAGCCAACAGATTCTTCTAGACACGTGCTATAGTCGTTGGCAGTTTGTTAGAATTTGTTAATGGCTGTTATAACTAATATATATACACACACACACACAAAGCTTTGGTTGAGTGACTCTTCAAATAAGCTTATTTGAGGAACACCCTTGTAGAGCCTATTTTGCATTGTATTTCACTAATCCCAGTCTATTTTGTAGATATTCATTCAAAGATCATCTCCACAAAAAATCACTTAAATCGGATATCATTTGACTATTCAATTAAATTATTGAAATTTAAGTACTTTCTTGAAGCACCGTGTTCATTGATTTTGTTGGTCTCAATTAGATACTTTAGTGATTTTCAACTTGTCTGATGTTTTGCAATGATGATATATGAATGAAGAATTGAAAAATAGATGAGTTGGATCGTTGAAAAAAAAATTTGTAGGGTACTCTAAAGGGTGTCCCTCAAATAAAATTATTTAAAGGATCCCTCAATCGAAGAGGACTATACATATATATTCTTATAAGCGGATGTTCGGACACTATTATCGTTCATACCCCATGTATTTTCTACTACCTCTCTCTGCATTTTTTCCCTGTTTACAATGGCACACTATAATAACGTGCAAATATCTGGATGGGAGAATAACTATATATATATATATATATATATATATAGAGAGAGAGAGAGAGAGAGAGAGAGAGAGAGAGAGAGAGAGAGAGAGAGAGAGAGAGAGCTTTAGTGCTTGGATTTAGGGGCGCTTTATTTTTGCTAACTTATGTTTCTCTATCTAGAGTGCCAAGGGAAATAAGATTACTTCTTAGTGTTAGTACATACCTTACATCACTAAGGCTAACAACACCATCATGCATATTGATCTTCACTGTTCTCACAACCAAAACATCATAACTTGTTTTGTCTCCTAACAGAATCTTACTACCCTTCCTTTCCTCATATGTATAATACACTCTTATTTGAACATACATGATAAGAGCATTCAGAATTTAAAATCCAAACTAAAGTAGAATTCTTATCCGAAGAATTTGCCATGACTTTCCCGTTACGCTCCTCATCCATAATCGTCGAAAGTTCAAGCACAAAAGTTC
>NW_023010441.1:0-8987 GCF_902201215.1 Prunus dulcis | reverse complement strand
TGCGCTTGAACTTTCGACAATCTTCTTGTTATGCTTCTCCTTCTATATCGGAAAAATCTGCTTCCAATAGTGCGTAAACTCACACTTGAAGCACCCTTCATTGTCCTTGAATTTAGGATTCCTCCCATTGCCTTTCTTGCTTTTCGCTTGCTTGAACGGCTCTCTCTTCTCTTCGGTCCATGTTAATATGCGAGCACCTTGAGAGTTATCTCCAAAACTTTGAGCCAACCTGTGATGCGCCAAGTCTTGCACCACTTCCTCAAAATTTAGAGTAATCTTTTTTATCATCAGCGTAGCCCGGAAGTGTTCATATGACGGAGGCAAAGATGCCAACAACATCAATGCCTCATCCTCCGTGCTATAAACCACGTCCACCTTTTGTAAGTCCACAATACTCCTATTATAAGTGCAAAGATGCTCCATGAGATTTCCACTCTCCTTCATCCGAAGATTTAGGAGCTCTTCCTTCATGAAGTGTTTGTTTGATTTTGACTTCCCTTCAAACATCTGTTTGAGCTTTTCCCATGTTTGCTTTGTTGTGCTTCCATCACGTTGATGGACCCACTAGCCAACTCTCTGAGCATGTCCCTCTCCTCCATTGTCATGGTTTCCAGCCTTTTCTCCTCACCTACCAAGATAATATTAATGGTTGGACCTTTCTGGGCTAGGTCATGTTTCATTTTTCTTTGTCATAGCGTGAATTTCTCATTCCTTGTGAATATCTTCACCTCGAGCTTCACGCTATCCGTTTGTGGTTGCATCAGCTTCTCTTCTGCCTTCTTATCGCCGGTCATCGTCAACACTTGCAAACACTCTTAAAACTATAAGAGCATGTCTCGAAGAGCGGCTCTGATACCACTTGTTGTGTGAAAACACTCCAAAACCTTGTCATTGATGGACTATGCGATGACACACATACAAACCCATGAGAATAAAACACGCACACACAATGAAAAAAGTAAAGCAAACACACAAGAATAGATGTTCGGCCTCGTGCCTACGTCCTTTTTGGTGATCCCCTTGAGAAATTTCAATAGAAGAATATGAAGAACTTTGGTTACAACAAGAACCCCTTTAGCTCTATATCATCTCAAACCCTAGGTGTTAATTTCTCTCTCACCCTTGCTTAAACCCTTTGATATCCTCTTGAATTCTATCTTATGTTTCTCTCTTGAAAATTCATTCTTGAATTCTTCTCTTCTCTAAACTCCCCTGCCTCTTTTTTAAACTATCAGTTTCTGCTTCAAAAAATAATGGAACTGACTGTCCTAATTGGGACTATTTTTTTTGTAGTGTTTTGTATCTACTGCGCGAGAGGTACACTGTTGGGACCAAGTTGGTATTCAGTTTTAATGGAATTTCTCTTTCGCTTGAACCGAAAAAAAAAAAAAAAAAAAAAAAAAAAAGCTGCCCCTATTATAGTAACATATATATCAAGAAAAACAATAAAGGCGGATTTACAAAAATATTCATCACTAATACTATTAGAGGCACTTTTTAAGGTCGCTTCTTTAATCCGCCCCTCCTTTGTTTTAGGGTAGAACCTTATTCTGCCTCAAGAAAATTAGTATACAACCAAAAACAGTACTTTGAAATTATTCAAATATTATTATTAGCCAGCAAATCATACATCACATACCACGACTCTGACCACAAGAAAACATAGAACGACGAAATTGCAATCAGAGCTTCAATAAGGGTTAATGAATATCTACATGTAATATACTAGTTAATTAACTGATTAGCCACATAAACTTAATTTAATGATGTGCATTAGGGCCATCAATGTGGCAGCACTTGTAACTGATAAAAGTCTCCATGCTACGGTGGCAATCTGGGCATTTCATTGTGTCCGGGACCTTCCCGGTAGAGCCTGGAATATCTAGGCGGCAGCAAGGTCGAGTTGCAAGACGAACATTCTCATGGTATGCTTTGAAACAAAACTCAAAGCCTTTCTCTTTCACATGGTCCTTCCATTTATCAAAGTCCTCTATGACCCTTAAGATTGAGACTCCATGGCCAGTGAGCAACACAGAAGACCCTTTGCTGAGCACAGCCCATCCACTTTCGTTTTTGTAAGAAAGCAGCTTCTGGATTTCTTGAGTGACTGGGTCGACTTGCTTGTGGCCCTTGGTGAAGAAGAGGCTTTCTATGCCGGACCAGAAGTGTCCTAGAATGCCATGGTCATCTTCTCCTTTGCTTCCCTTCCCCACACAAAACTCGATGTAAATCTTTGTTTCCTTGAAAACGGGGTCGTTTGCGAGGGCACTTGCTTTCTTTGTGAATTGCTGAATCCAGTCGTTGTCTTTGCCTCCATAGAAGAAGATGTATTTTTCCTCTTTGATCTGGTTTTCCAAGGTAATTAAATTAATTAACCAAATGTACGAGCATTTTATATCCAAGCAAGAATAATGCTAGAGAGACCGTAATATTTGTGGACCACATCTACACATTAATTATGTGGTAAGCGAGATTCACTTGTTACATCAATAAATTGTCATCTGTCAAGTAAAGTGATAAACTAATCCGGTCTAAGAATGTAATTTATGCAACATATATAAGCTCTACTTTTAAAAGGAAATTACCCAATTGGGAAGAGATGGGTGAATGTCTTGGACTACATTGCCCACCCATCTATCTCTGTGAGAATGTGAGAGTTCTTCTTCTGTTGCCTTTGTGAAAGGGAAGGCTTTAACTCCCCATATCCGAATCATGTGGAGAGCGTTGGAATGCTCGACCTTTCCTTGTGGGTTCATCACCACAGTGCAGGCTTACCCTTGAAGTTCCACTCCTCCTTGATGAACCTGATTCCTGCTATGGGTGCAGGGTTCTGCACTGTGTACCATGGCATCTTCCGCCTCAGGGTCTCAAACTTCTTTCGCAGGTCATCGGTCCAGTGCTCGACAACTGGAACCCAGACAATCTTATGCTGGTTCCCTTTCTTGGTGAACTCATAGATGGGTTTGAGGATAGAAATGTCATCATCAGAGATGTCCAGGCTTGAAATGAACAACAGCACATTCTTCCTCCTTAATATATCGATTTTGACCGGTTTAACCAATTAGGGACGTTGTAATTAAGTAACTTTCCGTACTTCAAACCAAATTAATAGAAATAATACAAGTAATGGAGCTAACCATTTGTTTAGTAGAACCATCAATGAGTGGCTGGACATTGTCCTTGGTAAAGATGAGGGCCTTGAAAACCTCCATAATCTCAGTAGGAGTTTGGAAGGTTTTCCTTATCCTCCGGTACGCCTCTGCCTCCTCTGCACCAAACAACAAGCTTAATTTCTTCAGCATTTCATTTCAAGCAAATACAACACAGAGTATCTGATTTTACTGAAAAATCTGCAAGTAATAACCCACCAATTTGTTTTCTGCAAACTATTAGCTGGATCTTAAGCTTGTTTAGGACATAGTGGATTTTTTGAGCAAACGGGGCTAGATCATGGTCCTTGACCCTGAAACAAATATATACTTATCTTACTGGACAAAAAAAAAATTGAGCACAAATTCATCAAGATCCAGTCTACTATATTTTTGGTCAAACATTAAAGGAGAAGAACTTACTCATCACTGGTGAGAATAGTGACCTTAGTTGCACAAGCGACAACAGTCATAATAGCCCAATACACATCCACTGGAATATGGTCCATTGCAATTGCTAATCCCGGCACATCTTTCGGGTCCTAGCTAGAAAGCTTATCGAACTGATCGATGCACTCAATCACTTGCAATGTAGCCTTGATCAGATTGTTAAGCTCAAGCACTGCTTGTCTTCTTTTGTGCTGGTCTGAGTGCTTGAGGAGTGTTAGTGTTCTTTGTATATTGAGTGAGGAAGAGAGAGCAGAAAGCAGGAGAAAAAGAGAGAGAGAATCAATGTAACAATGAATACTCAATTAAGAAACAAGGCTTATTTACTTAGCTCACAGCTTATACACTAATACTCCCCTTTAAGCTTTGAGCTGATACAACTCCAAGCTTCTCCCTGAGATAGTTGAATCTATCTTTTGGTAAGGCCTTTGTAAAAATGTCTGCTACTTGTTCTTTGGTTGGGCAGTATACCAAATCAACAATTCCTTGCTGCAAGGCATCTTTTATGAAATGATATCTTCTGTCAATGTGTTTAGTCCTCTGGTGAAACACAGGATTTTTAGATATTGAGATTGCAGATGTATTGTCACACTGCAAAGGGGTTGCTTCAGCTGGTAACTCTCCAAAATCTTCAAGAACAAACCTGAGCCATATTGCTTGAGTTGTTGCTTCAGCAGCACTTATATACTCAGCCTCTGCAGTGGAAAGTGCAACACAATTCTGTTTCACAGAAGCCCATGAGAACACTCCACTCCCAAACGAAAACGCACAGCCTGAGGTACTCTTGCTGTCATCTACTGATCCCCCCCAGTCACTATCACAAAAGCCAACTAAAACTGCCTTCTTGCCTTTCATATAATGCAAACCATAGTCCAATGTTCCTTTGACATATCTGAGCACTCTCTTAGCTGCTCCATAGTGCTTGTTTGACGGTCCATGCATATATCTAGCTAATAGACTAGCTGCATACATCACATCTGGCCTTGTAGCAGTAAGATACAGTAAACTGCCTACAAGTTTTCTGTACTGCTCTTCATCTGCAGCCCCACTTCCATCTTCTTTACTTAACTTTTCAGTAGCCACAAGAGGAATAGAAACAGATTTGCATTCTTTCAATCCAAACTTATCCAACAAAGCAGAAGCATACTTCTTTTGATGAATGAAAATGCTAGATTCTGTTTGAATCACCCCCATTCCCAGAAAATGATGAAGAAGACCCAAGTCTGACATCTCATACTTCTCCTTCATATCTTCTTTGAACTCATCTAGCATCTCTTGATTGTTTCCAGTATACACAATGTCATCCACATAAATGGAGACAATTAGTATATCATGCTCTCCCCTTGTTTTAGTGTAGAGAGTTGCTTCACTTAAACTTTTCTCAAACCCACACTTAGCAAAATAGCTATCAATCTCTCCATACCAGGCCCTAGGTGCCTGTTTCAAGCCACAAAGAGCCTTGTATAGTTTGTACACCTTATCTTCCTTGCCATTAATCACAAACCCTTCAGGTTGATCAACATACACTTCTTCCTGCAATATTCCATTTAAGAAAGCAGACTTAACATCTAATTGAAATAGCTTCCAGCTTCTTTGTGCAGCAAGAGCAATCAGTGTTCTGATTCTATCAAGTCTAGCAACTGGAGCAAATGTTTCATTATAATCAATGCCTGGTTTCTGTACATACCCTTTAGCAACCAGCCTTGCCTTGTTCTTCTGTACATAACCATCTAAGTTCAACTTGGTTTTGAACACCCATTTCACACCAATAACCTGCTTATCACTTGGTCTGTCTACAAGCTCCCAAGTCTTATTTTTTTCAATCATGGACAGCTCTTCTTCCATTGCTTTTATCCAAGCCTTATCATGTGCAGCCTCCTCATATTTTTCAGGTTCCACAATGCAGAGATTGCATTGTGCAAGAATGTCATTTATGTTTCTCCATTTTAAAGGAGTATGATCATAGGGCTGAGAGGTATCTGCATGCTCATGAATGACATTCTCTTGTTCTTCAGCTTGAGTGAAAATGCAAGGACTAGAAGGACTTCTCTCGACTTCAGTCAACTCATGTGGAGTCACTTCAAATCCATTTTCAGCTTGCTTTGGAACATAGGTCATAGCAACAAAATTTTCTGAAGTTTCCTTCCAGTTCCAGGACTTGGTTTCATCAAAAACTACATCCCTTGACAGAATCAGCTTTTTAGTGCTTGGATCAAATACTCTGTACCCTTTCTCACAGGTTGCATATCCCACAAACACACCTTGGACAGACTTTGCATCAAGCTTTTGTCTTCTTTCAGCTGGTACATGCACATAACAGAGTGATCCAAACACCTTTAAGTGACCAATTCCTGGTTTTCTGCCACTATAAGCTTCAAAAGGAGTCATGCTATCAAGAGCTTTTGTAGGTGTTCTGTTTAGAATATAGACAGCTGTACGTACAGCTTCTGCCCAGAGAAAGTATGGCATGCCTTTATCATGAAGCATTGCCTTTGCCATCTCTACTACTGTTCTATTCTTTCTCTCCACTACTCCATTTTGCTGTGGAGTATAAGCAATAGATAACTGTCTTTGTATGCCTTCAGATTCCAGCAATTTGCTGAATTCAGTTGAGAGAAATTCTCCCCCTCTGTCACTCCTTAGGCATTTCACTTTGAAATCACATTGTAACTCCACCATTGCCTTGAACTTCCTGAAACAGTTTAGTGCCTCAGACTTGTGTCTTAGGAGATAAACCCATGACATTCTTGTGTGATCATCAATAAGCAACATGAAGTATTTATTCCCAGCAATTGATTCATTTTGCATGGGACCACACAAATCTGTGTGTATCAATTCTAGGGGATTCTTAGCTCTCCAAGCTTGTTCTTTTGGAAACCAATCTCGGTGTTGTTTTCCCATTTGACATCCTGCACATACACCATTTGCATCTTCAAGATGTGGAAGACCATGCACCATTTCCTTTTCTCTAAGCTGCTTGAGACTTCTAAGGTTTAGATGTCCTAGTCTCTTATGCCAAATCCAGGTACATTCAGTCACACTAGCCTTCAATGCAATGTGATCTGCTTGCATTAGAGACAGAGGATAGCATCTGTTATTTTTCATCTTAACCTTGATAACTAGACAGTCAAGTGAAGGACCATCAAAGATACAACACTCTCTTCCACCAAATAGCAAGTAATATCCATGTTCATCCATCTGTCCCACACTCAACAGGTTTTCCTTCAAACCAGGTAGAAACATGACTTCCTTGATGCACTTTCTGCCAGAATTTGTATCAATCATGAGTGATCCTATTCCAGCAACATCTACCAGATTTCCAGTGGGCATTTGTACTTTTCCAGTGACATTTGTCCTGACATCCACAAGAAGCTCAGCATTTCCAGTCATGTGATTGCTGCAGCCACTATCAATGTACCAATTCCCACTCACTTTGATCTCAGTAATTGCACTGTTAGCATAGAACAGATTTCCTGTTACTTCTACCTGATTAGCACAGTTTGCCTTCTGAACAACCTTGTCTGCTGTGCATTCTCTAGCCCAATGTCCAAACCTATCACAGTTGTGACATTTGGATTGTCCCTTGTATCGACATTCTCCAAAATGAAACTTAGAACACACCTTGCATTGTGGCTTAACTGTATCTTGTTTCATGAATCCTGCAGAGGTTGAATTCTGTGCAGGATTAGCAAATGACTTTTGTTGAGACTGAGGCTTTGAATCCCACTTCTTGCCCTTTCCATTCCAGTTTTTCTTAGTTCCACTTGACTGAGAATTACTCTTCTGTTGCTGACCTTTTGGATTCACAGAAAAAGAACCAAAAGCCTTATCAGTGGCATCAACAGTGTGCATATCAAACCGTTGTTCCTGGCTCTTAAGAATTGCCAGAACCTCCTGTAATTCAACTTTGTCTATACACTTCGTATTCTCAATCACAAGACAGATAGGATCATAAGGTTTGCTAAGACTTATTAAGACCTTTTGCACAAGTCTTTCATTAGGCAATGCCTCACCAAACGTCTTCATTTGGTTAATAAGTTCATTCAACCTTGTAAGATACTCAGATAACGTTTCATCATCACGCATCCTAGTATACTCAAATTCACGTCGAAGATTTTGGAGTTTAACTGATCGTACCTGATCACCATCGTGATACTCACCATATAGCAGATCCCATGCCATCTTTGCTGTATCAGCATTGGCAATTCGAGGGAATATTTGATCCGAGACTGCAATCTGGATAATACCCAGAGCTTTAGCATCTCGCATGTGTTCTACTACAGATTTCTCATCATCTTCCTCTGTTGCGCTTCCTTCAGCCATCTTCTCCTTTGAATCAGAGATCGTAACTCCTTTTTCAACTAACTTCCATAAACCATGAGATTTAAAGATTGTCACCATCTTGATTCTCCAGAACTCGTAGTTCTCACCGGAGAAGATTGGAGTTCTCACTTCAGAACCTCCAGATCCAGCAATCTCTAAGCTTAGATGATACAAATCTGAAAATAAAAAACAATGTGGTTCAGCAAGTTCACCTGAACCATAACGAGCTTGAGTGCAGCTCGATTGCAGCAGTATCACACAATCTACGCCCAGATTTCAGATCCAACCTGGCTCTGAGGCCATGTTAGTGTTCTCAGTATATTGAGTGAGGAAGAGAGAGCACAAAGCAAGAGAAAAGAGAGTGAGAATCAATGTAACAGTATATTGCTATATTGCATTTCTGTGTGTTACATAAGCATGCTCAGTGTGAGCTATAACAGAAAGGATAGCTGGATTCTCTGACATCACAGAGAATCACAGCCCTTCATCCAAAACTGCTATCTAGAATTCTTACAAGTGGCAACTACCACTTAGCATTACTAACGCCTAACATCAGTCATAATCAAGACTAAATGAATACTCAATTAAGAAACAAGGCTTATTTACTTAGCTCACAGCTTATACACTAATAAGGAGGACAGGGACTCGCTTCAGGATTGCAATTGATTTGGCAAGTCGGTCCGATTCGCGAAGCTGGGCAAGGAGCCAGAACTCCCCATATTCCATAGCAAAAGCTGCTAGAGTCAGCACTGCCTTTGCTTCCCATGAATAGCTTGATAGCTTGTTCAGTATTGCCAGGGTTGTGCTGTGCGCAACTTCCTCACCTGGAGGCTTGCATTGCGTCTGAAAATTTCAAATTAACTATGATAGTGTTAATTAATATGCAAAAGAAAAAGATAAGTGTGATGACGAGAAAAAATTACAATCAATATCATAATGAAAATAAAGAAAATTTCCCAGGTTATGACCTCGGAGGCTATTGACTTAAGTGTGCACAATGGTGTACTGAAGCCTGGTTGGGGGGTCTTTTCTTCTATGTTTNGAGGATGATGCAAGTCATCATAATAC
>NW_023010440.1:0-15207 GCF_902201215.1 Prunus dulcis | reverse complement strand
GAGGAAGAGGAGGAGCGGGACCAGATGGGTGGTGATACTCTGGGGCCATTTTAGTCGAAGAAGCCGACGACTGACGCATCACTGGCGCTGGCGACGGGGCCCCCTGTGAAATTCTCCACCTTGCTGCTGATGCTGATGCTGTTGGTGGTGTTGCTGTTGAGGATCAGGTACATCATTGTCGCCCCAAATCGAAGAACTGACCCTAACCCTAATCCTAAAAGATAAAGAAATGCACATAAAGAGTGAATGCAGCAGCAAATAAATAGTGGGTTGACAACAAAACCTGAGAGTCAAAGTTTTCGACAACTGGGAAAAACCCAGAAGCCAAAACAAGAGAATTCAAGATAAGCAATTATCGATGTCTCTTAAATTAAATGCCTTTTTTCAATTCCAAATTTACAATTAACAATCAAACCGAAGAACTAGTTCAACCAAAAATGCACCATCCTCTAAATTTAAAAGAAAGAAAAGAAAATCCGTATTAACCCCTGCCAGTAACTCCATCTAAAAATCCGTTAAGTTTGATGACGTGGTAAAGTAGAGCCCACTCCACTATTAACAAAATTATAATAAAATTTTTTTACATTTAATTGCTTTAAAAAATAGAAATTAATTAAACAACACAATAAAATAACATAAAATTGAAAAGAAAAAAAAAAAGCAAACCCTAAACCTAGCCCCACTCTCCCTCTATTCCCACCCACTCACTTTTCAAATATAGTATGTGAAATCTTTGGGTTTTTTTATTTTTTATTTTTTATTTTTTATTTTTTATTTTTTTGTTCAATACAAAGCTTTCATTAACAATCTCGGAGAGCCAGAACCACATACATCTTAGGATGAAGCATCCACCAGGACATCATAAGGATCTTTTCTAATTGTTGAAAGTAACTTTTGTTCTTTTCTAATTTCTATCCAAATGGTAATGCATATTGATCATGACATTAAAATAACATTGGCCGCGATTGTATTTTTTTCGAGATTTCGTTGGCGAGCTTTCGGCGATGGATAGTGGAGCTTCATACTCCCATCCATACCCGCCACCCAACCTCTCTCTCTCTCTCTCTCTCTCTCTCTCTCTCTCTCTCTCTCTCTTCCAAGACCCAAAACCTTTGTATATGTTTCTCTTTACCTCTCTCTTCCAAGACCCAAAACCTTTGTATATGTTTCTCTTTACCTCTGTGTGTGTGTCTCTCTCTCTCTTTCGCACACCCAGCTCCCCAGCCCCCACATGACCCAAACCCTCTCTATCTATATTTCTCTTTACCTCTGTGTCTCTCCCTCGCGTAGTGGCTCGCGGAGTAGGGAGCAAGATTTGCTCGAGGTGGTGTGAGCGGGCTAGGTGGAAGATCTGGGTTGGCTAAGTGGAGATCTGGGATGGGTTTTTTGGAGAGATAAGGTGGTGATGTAGGCTGAGAGTGGTGGATGTGGTGCTGTGGAGAAGATGATGACTCTTGTTTTTGTTTTTGTTTTTGTTTTTTTATCTTTTTAAAATTTTTATTTCCAATAATTTTATTTTTCTATATGTTCATTCGTATTTATTTTGTTGGGATTGTATTTATTTTTAGTTTTAGGAGGAGATCTTACCCATATCATATGGGATGGTGGGTTGGTGATTGTATTTTAAATATTTTTAGAAATTAAGAATTAAAATATACTAAGAATATTCTAGGGAAATAGCTCTAAATGCCACCATTTTTATAATTGTAACTGAAAATACCACCCCTTTTTAAAAAAATTGGAACTATAACCTATAAATATATATTTATTGTCCCCTTATTGTACACATATCACTTTTACTGAAGTTCTCTATCAGTTTTGCTGAAGTTCTCTCTTAGCTCTCTCTCTTGACTCCGTCTCTCAGTTTCTCTTCACTCTCTTGTCGCTTTGCTCTCACTCTCTCATCTCTTGTCGATCAGCTCTCATACTCTCGTCGCTCAGCTCTCAATCTCTCGTCGCTCAGCTCTAACTCTCTCTTCTCTCTTCCTCTCCCAGCGAAATATGTTCATCGAAGCTTAACTCCATCGTTCACCTTGAACAAGTACTGTTCATCGTCATTTTCTTACAGTTTAAGGGTTTCTCTTAAGTTGGTTTAGGGTTTATGCATTTCTATGAAATTGGTTCAGGGGTTTGTTCGAAATTGGTTGAAGGTTTAGGAGTTTCTCTCAAATTGGTTTAGGGGTTTCACTGAAATTGGTTTTGGGGTTTCTCTGAAATGATCTTAGTATGATGATTCCTTGTTTGAAACAGTGAATGGGTTTGTTCTTTGTGGACTGATGCTTGCACTGCTGTTGTTTTGTTGTTGCTATTGATGTCGTATTGTTGTTTTTTTGCTAGTGTATTGCTAATGTAGTGATGTTGTGTTGGCATTTTAGTGCTGTTGTATTTTTAGTTTATTATGGTTTTATTATGGTTTTTGTAGCAGTTATTGATTGGTATTTGGTGGCTTACTATGGGTCTTTATGACCATTGCATTTAACCTTCTTACAAGTCTAATCGGTATGTATTTTCTTTGTTGAAGATGATATCTAAAGTCTAAGACAATTAACCTGTGTATATCATTTTGAACTTGTAAACTCCCAACCATATCATACTTTTTGTTTGAGAATAATGCTTGTTAATTTGACATATTTTTTTATAACTCTGTTTACTAACTTTAGGGCTTGCATATTGGATATGGATAAGTTTTCTTTAGAACTATATGTGGTGTAATATGAGTTCTTTAAAAGTTTGCTCTTTTGTGCTTGATCATTGTCTGCTTAAAAGAAAGCGGGAAATGAGTGAAGATGGGAACCTACCACCAGCAGGTGTGGTTTAGAGAAATGGGGACATTGATTTTGCTATAAGCTAACTCTTTAAGCTTTTGCTTTTCTTGTTTGTGTATGGATACTTAGAGAACTTTGTTTCTGAGGAGAACTTATAATTTTGTAATTGTACATGTCTTACAAACATTTTATACAATTTTGATGGTTTATTTATTAATTTATCTTTGATATCGATAAAGTAGAGAATACATACAGACCTCTTATTTTGTTAAGAAAAAACTGAAGGGATGGTGCCAATTTCATTCATTTTCTTACATTTGAAAGGAGGGCCATAGTGGAGTCATTATTGTGGTTGCCACTAATTCATAGGATGTTCCATTACATTATACCTTGAAGTCAATCAATTCTTTCCCGATGTCTTCTTGTTTTTTAAAACTCTTTCTAGTCAGATAGATTTCTATCGTTAGTCTTGAATTGTTCTCAATTAGGCTTGTGCTACCGCACATTCCCATTCTAGCTGAAGCTGTCTCATGATTATCTGGTGTGTTGAGATGTGTCTTTAGATATTATATTATGCAGGAGTGGTAGAGTACTGGGTGTCTTGAGATGTGGCTTTGAGCTATTGAATTAGTAGGTCAGTTGTAAATAGCTGGGGTTTTGTTTATGCTCTGTATTTTTTGTTTATTTTTCACTTAATATCCTATAATAGGCTGTTGATAAGTGCTGATTGTTTATTGCTTGTTATTGTCTAGATTGCAACGGACTGAATTTCTTCTTCAACATATCTGGGACATTGAAGGGTTTAGCAAATAAGTTTGGGTTGGCGGTGGTTGTCACCAACCAAGTGGTGGATTTTATTGGGCCACATGATAAAGTGAATGGGGTGAGGTTGGGAAACTTGGAGTCCCCGGACACATCAGGCAGACGGGTGAGTCCAGCTTTGGGACTGGCTTGGGCACATTGCATAAATTCAAGAGTGTTCTTGGCAAGACATGAGCAATCTATTGAGGTTAACATTCGTAATGCTCCTTCAACAAGTATATGTAGTCAAACACATAGGACATTTCACCTTGTATTTGCCCCACATCTGGCCTATGCATCGGCCGAATTTGTAATCAGAAAAGAAGGTATAGTCGGAGTATCACAGTAACTGTGTAATATAGGAATTCTAAGAACTTTAATGTTTTGGATCCATTTGGAATTACATTCCAGTCCCTTTAATTTCGCACTCAAATTATAATAGCAATCTGGAAGCAATACCAGTACAATAAAAGTTCAATATAATAGCAATCTGTCAGCAATACAGCATGCTGTAGCAATGCAACCCAAATTATGCAAATTTAAAAGAATTCCCATTCAACATAACACGAAACCCACCACAAATAAAAGTAGAGTTTACATGACCTACCAAAGCAACACAAATCATATTGTCTAAGATACATTGCGCAATGGAATATTGTTTTTACAAGAGAATTGCACCTTAAATTCAAAGTGGCCTCTTAATGCCGTCAACCGTAACTCCGTCAACAATGCTTTCTTACTAGAGAAAATTTGCCCAACTGTAATTTTCGGATTCCAATCACTTCGTGAAAACCCGCTGTCCAAATATGCTTCTTCATCATTTACACCGGCTGCATTGTACCGATTTTGTTCACCCATTTGACTCCAATAATGTTGACGAGTGGGTTCAGATTCTCCTCCTAAACGCATTATTGGCAACTGGGCAGCTGTGTTCAAGCAGCCCAAATTAGGAGGGGCAGAGTACACTGACACTTCATTTCTTTCAGTACCATTATCACCACCATGCATCTCCTCCACCTCGCTAAAATCAATCATATCCATAAAATCTGTCCCTACTTCACCTCCCACATCAGTGACATTTGTATTATTCCAAGTTACTTCATTGCTTTCAACAATGGCAACTGAAGAATGACCCATCCGACTACTATCTGTCGTGATATGCATACTATGAACTACATCATTTGTCAGTCCTTTATCTTCTATACTCACGAGTAAGGGAGCTAGTTTTGAAGGTGTTACCTCGGAATTGTACTTCATAAAAAAATTGACATCATCATCGTCCCCAATCTTTATGTGCTTCCACTCATTCGAGGCCACCAAAACTGAGAATTTTAAGCAAACCTTGTCTTCCCTGCTGTTTGTATTACCAATCTGATGCACACGGTCCAACAGTTCAGCAAGTTTGATGGTCCGTGGAACTATTAAGCCTTTTGAGTCACCCCCTTCGTATTTGTGTTTGGGCCTAAACTTAAACATACCAAAAGATCCAGAAACAAGCCCGTGATGAAATCACTTACCCAGTCCCAGAAAGCCCAAAAACATAGAAAACTACCATATTGGGCCTTTGAAGATCAGCCCACGAATATATTTGTTTAAAACTCAAAGCCCAAAAGACTAAAAAACACATTCACGTGGCTACCTCAGCTTTGAAAGTCAGCATTTTTTACTAAAAATTCTTTATATGGGAAGGGACGTCTCTGAAAAACTGCCAAAACAGAAGATCAAAAAAACCCATCTATATTCAGAGATTTTCTCTCCAAAACGAGACGCCATCTTCCAAAGGATTACAGGTCACGCCTTCTCAGTTAGAACGGGAAACAAGGAATTACTCAGGAGACACAAAAGAAACCAAACCGCCATAAGAAGCATAGGCGGTGGCGTTGGTTAAAACAAAGAAACAGCCGCCCAGTAAACCAGGGAAGGGATTGCTATGGAAAAGACTACTGGGAGCCTATCTGCCATAATTGATAAAATCTTTTCTGCTTTACGTTTTGGGAGATCTGTTGCCGCCCATTATTAAAGTTTAAAATCACCTCCAAGAGAGGATCTCTTATAAAAAACAGAAGTAGGCAAGAAAGAAAGACGACAAAAAAATTCATCAATCAAAAAAAAAACAACAACAAGAAAAGCCAAAAGCTCACTTGAATCCTAAGAAAAGTTAGCCTTAGATCAAAATCCCAAAGTTCAGACTTAGAAAATAAGTCCTTCAAAACGAGATTTCTCGTTACAAATTTGGTTCAGCAAAAGCCAAGTCAAGCAGAGTTTTGAGTTTTCACGAAACGTGGAGACTTCAGCAAAATTAATGGAGAGTCCCGTTCAAGCAGAACAACTCTCTCGTAGTGCAATCCCTAGTCTACCAGATTATCGAGAATAGCCAATTCTGCCCCTTTCAAGCTGAGGAAGTTGCAGTTCTGCCTACTCAGAAGGCCTCACGGAACGTGAAGCGAAGATAAAGCTCTGCCAGAATCCAATTTTGGTATCGATTTATAGGCCAGCCTAGCATTTGAAGTCATAAATAGGACAGGTAGACCCAGACGCGTCCAGTCCAGCCCAAGTTGGAACCTTCCATCCAAGCAGAATCGGAGTTCCAGCCATTTTCTAACCTCCCTAGAGTCGATATGAATAATTATTGTTTTGTAAAAGGCAGTTCTGCCTGAAACAATCTCACTTATATTAAGCATTTCCGGCCAGAATAGCCATTTGATACTGAGATAAATTGTGAAAGTCCTCACCAGTCTGAGGCAAGAAAAGAACTTACTTGGGAGATATTCCTCACCCAAATTCACGATCGTTTGATTTTTAGAAGTTAGTAACTTGGGGCGCAAGTCATCTACTCTAAAAAAAAAAGTCTGCTAGGATTTACGTTGCTAGCAGTGGCACGCTCGCACACCAAAGAAAGCTGACTTGTTGACCAATACTTGGTCTCTAAGCCAGTGGGGAACTTCGCCCTTCCATCACAGGAGCAAACCATAAAACGGGTGAACAATTTGGCACGCCCGGTGGGATTTCTCAGTATACATACTCTGACAGAGTCGTTCACAGGTTTACAAATACAGGAAGCTCTAGCCAGAATCCACACCAGATATGGAGGCCAACCAAATGGCTCGCAGGGAAGGTCCAGAGTCAGAAGAAAGCGATGCTAGACAGTCAGCTCGCAGTAGTGCAGGAAGTAGGCGTTCTAGGACTAGCTCCAGAAAGATGAACCAAATTCAGGAGTCAATACTCCGACAAGAGGTCACGGTGCAAAGGAACCAAGACACTCTCAATAATATGACAGCAATGATGCAATGGCAGGTTAACAGGCAGTTCCGAAAGGATCGAGAAATCGCCATGGCCAGAATCCCAAACCCTGATGCTGTAGTCCAGCAGTTAGATCTCCCTAACGGTCCTCCACCAGGACTGGCATGGCCATACCAGGAAAATCCTTTAGTTGCACAGGTTGTTGGATTACCAGATCACAGGGAAGTCCAGGCTGGCCCAAGGGAAGGAGTCCCTCCTAATCAAGAACAGGAGGTCCCAGCCCGACCAAATGACCTTGCATTGGTTCAGCAGAACCAGCCAGAACCTCAGCCCATTCCACCCTTGGCGGCCCAGCATGATCAACCTTTGGCATTTCAGCCAGAACCACCAGCTGTATTGCCATATAGACCCAGAAGGATGGACCCTAATCCATTCCCTCCACCCGCAAGAGGGAGAAGGGGCAGAGAGGGGAATATAGCAGCAATATAGCAGCAATATACTAGCAATACGACTGCAAAATAAGAGAAACACAGCAGCAGTACACCAGTAACACATCAGAATCACACTATACAGATCTACTACATCAAATGGAAAATCCCAAGTTTCAAGATTCACATATCCAGACTAATCTAAATGCAATTGGTACAAACCCAGATGAATGAGCATGAATATTCAACAAAACCTAACCCAAAGAAATTAAAGCCAAAACGAATTTAACACAAACCCAAACAATCAAACTATAACCCATTTCACATAATCCCACTGATATTAAGAAAATAACCATCAACACTACCTTTTCGAGGTCGGCAATCCACTAGAGCTTCAAGGTTGCAAGCAGTTAATCAGAAGACATAGCTAAAGGGAGGAGTTCGCAATTCCAAATAGAGAGCAAGAGATCGAATAGGGGAGAAAGAGACATAACGAAGCTAGAGAGAGAAACAGCTGCGCTATGAGAAAGAGAGCAAAGAGAGAGACAGAGAGTTGTGCTAGAGAAAGAGAGAGAGCCAAGAGAGAGAGAGACAAGAGAGACACAGAGAGCTGTGATAGACATATACCAAAGAGAAAAAGAGCTGTGCCACAGAGAGAGAGAGCTGTGTGAGCTAAGAGAGAACAAAATTTCTGAACTTGTGAAAAATCAGCAATAAGTGGACAATAATTTTATATTTATAGGTGATAGTTGTACAAAAATTGGGAATGGGTGGTATTTTTAGTTAAAATTATGAAATGGATGTCATTTTAAGCTATTTCCCAATATTCTATCATGTTTTTGGTTTATGTGAGGTGGCTTCCACTTTGCCATGTCACCTATTTAAATTGGTGAGTAAATAATTCATGTGTAAAAAATTACAAATATACACTTGCTACATCATCAAACTTAACGGACTTTTGGATGGAGTTGACGACGGGGGGCAACGTGGGATACCAAACCTTAGTCAAGGATGCAAAGTGAGTCATTTTAACTTTGAGGGGCAAAATGAGATTTGACCAAAGTTTCAAGGGGCACTACAGTAAATAAGCCTAAAAAAAAAACCCTGCTATAACAGGTCAAGGTAATAGGTTTTTCTTTGGTATTTTAGTGCGCGATGCTCCCCAAAGCTGGTCCTGAACTTCAAACCCAAAAAAACTCTACTGCTGAAGATGACCATCTCCTCCATTGGTTGTCAGTTGTTTCCTAAGGTTTAAAGCATTGGATATCATTGGATTTGAAGTTTTCTAAGGTTAGTATTGAGCAATCTCACCTATCTCTTGCTAAGCCCTAACTAATCTCACCTCTTTTTAAGTTAATTATGTTTATGGGTAAACCTTAGTGCATGTTTGACATTGCTTATTTGGGGTGATAAGTATTTTTTTTTAAATTTTGGGAAGCCCAGCCTGTTTGGTAAACTATGAGACAAATCACTTATTGTTAAAAATAGCTACGAGATAAAGCTATAAGGGAAAGCAGCTAATGGAATGCTTTCATTTTCTGATTATGCAGGAATCAGTTTCGAAGATGCACTAGGTTTAATGATTATGTTGGAATTAGTACCAACAACACTTTTAACAAAAATTTACCAAACGCCAAACTGTTTTATCTTACAGCTGATTTCTCTCACAGCAAATCTGACAGCGATTATTTTCATAGCACATCAATGCCAAACTAGGCCTTAATCTCATATGTCTCTTACTAAGTCCTAACTAATCTTAAGAATTTTTAAGTTGATTTATGTTTATGGGTAAACCTTAATCTCACCTAAGTTATGTACCAAATTTTAATTGAATTTGTTGGGTGGGTAACCTTATTCTAAATTGTAAAATTTAAATGAAAGTTAGTAGCATTACAATTTTATCTTTTATACAAAGAACAAACATTGTAATATTATGCATAATAATTTCGTTGGATATATAGAAGATGATTTATTGGAGCACGAAAATATAATTGCATAGGGGTTGTGCAATTCATAGCTTTCTGGTGCAACAGCGGATAGAAAGCCCAGTCCCCATAAGAGAACTCCTTATGAAGACTTCAATGCATTGAAAGTTAAAGCAGATGCAAAAACTTGACAAGTAATTGCACACGAGCGGATTATGAAGAGATTGAATATCGGTCCATTCCGAATGACCAACGATATTTCTAAAGATGATAGAGATCTACTAAGTTTTCCATTTTGTTTCAATCCATTGGATCCAAAACCTTGGAGGTATACCCTCAACTAGATTTGTGAAAATAATTATTATATGTGTCATGTTGTCATAATGACATAAGAAAAATTGATTAGAATACTTTTTTTTTTTTTTTGTTCGCAGTGAACTACTCGTTGGCACTGATGCTATAGCTATAAATCATCACCATTTTGGAAGTCTTGCCCCTGGGTCGCCTCTCTTTGATGATATAAGGACTATTAATCCAATATGTATTTAACTACTCATCAGTATATGTTTAGAATGTCGGTACTATGATGCTAACAATCGTGTCTTATCTTGTAATAGGTAATTAATGTAATGGCAGAATATTTATAAGATACCAACTCCACAAAGTGGTTCCTACCTGTGTATATTTGGTCAGTAAGTAAATGGAAAAGATTAATGAAAGATATTTTTTGGTTAAAGGTGATGTGTTATATCTCATAATATGCAGGAAGACGCCAAGTTGGTGCATCTCGGTGATCGTATGATGTCATGTGCTAGGACACACAAGCTTTGTCATTTCGCAAGATTTGATGGGCGACTAAAGGATTGCATGCAGGTGTGTTTCATATGCAAGCTCCAATTATGTGAATTATCGGTGATAATGAATATACCACTTTTTTGCAGATATATATTCTGATGTAATTGGTCACTGGTATCTTTTGGTTTGTGACATTTTCCATAAGAAAGTAGAAATTTGAGACAGTTTACTTGATATGCGTCGTAATAAGAAATGCGAGAACGATTGCCAACTTACTGTAAGTGGAGAAGCTTTTGTTCAATGCACTTATATGTATTTCTTTTGCTCGATGTTACTTATGTGGACTATGTTGTTGTTCATGCAACAGTTGTTGTACATAGACTCCATTTTTCATGATGACATCTTGTCGGTATTTGAGACGAGGTGGACGTTCTCCTCATTTTCTGTAGTGTCCCCATTGGATGCCAATCTCGTCCAACCTAATTGTGTGGATTGTGGCATTTTTGTCATAAGACACATGCAATATTATCGTCAATTGTGGCATGACCGGGTATGCATTGCGCCTGTCCATTTTTATAGTAAAAATATTTTACACGCAATGAAACGCTGAATATTTTTTTGTTGTTGGTTGCAGTACGATTCTAATGTACAACGAATTTGCTATTGAGTTGCTGCGAAATGAAAAAAAAATCAATTGCGTGATGTGATAAGTGAAGCATTGAAAGTGATGAAAAATGCATCTGATTTACGGCGAAGGGGAATAAGATTGGTAACGTTGAGGTTAAAACAAAGGATGTGGCAAATGCCACCGTTAGAAAAAGAGGGTTTATATTCCCAAATAAAAAATCAGAAATTACTATACTAGAAACATGCATAGGCCGGGTCAGCCTAGACCTCGGCGCCACTGACAAGGTTAAGTAATGGGACTATCATGATTAACCAGAATATATTTTTGTGAGCATAGACGATCACATTTGACATCATTATATAATAAATTTTATGGTCACTTCCTTTGGAATTAACACATTAAACCCATTGAGAGTGAACAATACACGATCATATTTGACATCAGTATATAATAAGTCTGTAGCATCAAACAAATTACATAAGCTAACAGTTAACACCAACCACAAAAGATATAATCTCATTTCTAATGTTCACAATTTTATCAACGTATACCACAAAAACAAAATACCCATAATAATATTTAAGTTTCTTCCTTAGTCTCTTACTAATAGGCTCTGGTTCTGGTTCCAGCAAAGAGGTCTTGCATTTTTATGGTGTTGCTTTGCCTTTTGCTTTAATCGCAACTAATTTTTCTTTGGTATGTATCTCCCCTCCTTTGCATTATGTTTTCACCACAACTCCTTTTTCTTCGGTTTTAGGGGATGGTGACTTGGTTTTGGTTTTCTCCACTTATATCTCGTCTTCCTCGTCCTCATCCTCGTTTTCCTGGTCGTTTTCATCATTCTCCTCACTTTCCTGGTCATTTTTGTCCTCCTCCTCGTTTTCCTCCTTATTGTCATCATCCGCTGCATTCTCACCATCCTCACATGAAGTCTCAAACCCATTATCGTTGTTATCACCAAACTCATCATCCTCATCATCAATTTGATTATCAACTTCCCCATCATCAATTTCTTTTCCAGCATGGCGGTCATGGTTGTGTTTAGTGTGTCTCTCTTACAAAAACAAAGTCATAATCTTTGATGATTACTGTAATTATAAATATGTCGCCTAATCTTTAACTTAAAATAAAATAACAAATATGGCACATAAAAATCTTAACTACTCGCTTGCATTGCATCAACATTAGCATGAACATGTTGTCTTGCAAGTCTTAACTCCTGCAAAAGAAACATTATTAGGTTTTAAAACACAATATTTTGTTTATGCTTACAAATCCAATTAACATAAGTTATCACTCCTTCGCATATAAATCTAATTAAAGGCAATTCATTTACTATAATATATAGCAAGTGGAATTTGAATTCATATAAGCCATGTATATAACAAAAATCCAATACTTAAGTGAATTGCATTAATTTGGTAACACTCCTAAAATCAATTGAATGCAACATTACCTGTCGAAGCTCCCTTATGATTGTCCTAGCAACCATGCATTTAGTGAAGAGTAAGGAATTTAGCCCACTATTCATATCTAATAGTTCTGATGTTGTTGATATACTTACCTTTAGTTCAAATATGTAATGTAAATAAAGTTAATATATTATTGTAGTTTCAAGGTCAACATTGTAATCACGTAGACATAACCTCAAACTTACACATTTGACATCCTCCGGGAGTGGAAGGCACATGTTAGACTTGCCTCTTGGAATATCCAATACTTCATAATCATCACCGTCTCCACATTGCACCACTTGAACAGTCCATGGTGGAATTTTAATTACACTACCTTGAATGCTCAGAGCAACGGAAGTCACACTATCTATCATAGTCTACATAGTGATATCACATGAATCAAATTTTGTTTTGCGTTATGTAACTATATTATGAAGGACCATTGTGAATAGTAAAACTTACCTCCCTATCCATACTTAAATAATAGGTATACATCACATACTGATTTCGAAATCCTCGATATTCCATGGATTCGACAAACCATTTCTCTGAATTAAAGCCATTATGTGATGCTTTGGTTTCTTTGTCCAAAGCAAATACTTTCATGTCTTTAAGCATGGTTCTAGGGGGTATTTTTGGGACTCGCGGCTCTGGTGTACCCAGGCTTTGCACGAATACCCTTTCCCCTAAATACCAAGCATACCTGGCTTGTCCTTGCAGTAGAATCCTTTGTTTTGTCATAAGAATGTTGTTTTGCACATAATCATGTAGGATCGCATCCTTGATTTCCCACAGATGCCAATTCACTTGATCAGTAGTGATATATCGGAGTGTTGTCCTAAACTGTTCCAAGTTGTGGGATGTTTCCCACACATCTGGGGCACATAACTAGAGAAACGCCCGAGGCAAATCATCCGCATCGATCAATGGTCGACTTAAAGCAAATGGCTTCAAGTACACGCACGCTTATTCCTATAAACCAAAAATGTACAACCGTTGTTAGTTATGATAACAATATTATCACATCACAAGGAATTGTAATAATCATTTAATTGACCAACATAAAATGACTCACCTCTTATACTCACCAATAACCTCATGCGCTTGCCATTAGCATTCGAGAAAGAGCATCCATTGACAGATACAAGCATGCCAACCCAACCTCGCCCTAATTATAGTCTTTAATTTCCTCAACTTTAGCCAAGCTTGGCATGTGATATTATAAATACACAGATTCACTATTATCATTGCATAAAGTGTTGCCAAGCAATGCGAGAATGAATCCACGCATTAACTGGTCTTCTTGTTCAGAGGTTTGGGGCTTCCACTTCTTATACTTATCAACAATGTCCTTGTATTTCATCTTGGCATTAAGCATGCTTAGAATGGGATCCCCAAAGAGCCTCATCACCTCCTCAATTTTTGTGTGAGCCTCCATGTCATACTCTAAAGCCTTCCCAAACGGGTAAACTCGTGATGGCACTAAAGTCCTTCGGGGTCATTGTAAGCTCCCTGACCTCATCCAGATGGAATGTATGTGTAGTATCCCACCAACGCTCTGTCAATGTCATTAGGAGGTGTTTGTCTCTCTTTCCCTTTGTTGTAAGAAAATTTGCAAAATTATAAAACCCCGCATATGCTACTTTAACCTTCACTTGACCAGGCAATTTATTTTGAAACCATAAACCACAAAGTTTGTTGTTTCCGCATCCCTTAATATGTGTCAAAATATTTTGCAAGTGTTAATAATAGAATTAGATGCAAGTACAACAGGGCAAACTTTGTGTTAGGTAATTGCATATTTTTAAATTTCATCCAATTGTCATACAGTAAGCAGGTAATTACATATGTGAAATCTAATTGCTCACACTTTAAATGCAATTGGATTAATGAACCATCCAATTGCCAGACAGTTACAGGTAATTGCATGTGTGAAAAGCAATTGCACAAACTTGAAATGCAATTGGATATGTACCTTATGAGATAAATGGTCAGTGATATTGACATGTAGCACAGGATCGTATGAGTTATGGTTCTTGTGTATATATCGCCTCATGCCAAACAAAGGATAATCCACAGAATTTTTGTGGTATGGTCTGGAACTTTTCCCTCGCTCAGTGGATACAATAAAACGGTTGTTTTTTCCCTTTGTCGCCTTGTTTCGCGGCACCCAAGTAGTTACAACTTTGCCTTCGCAGCGTTTTTGTGAAGTTGACTTCTTGATTGAGGGCTTCTTCCCCACACTTCACAAGTGAAAGGCTTGAGAAAAATACAAAACCGGTAAATAAATAAAAAGAATCATACCAAAAATTGTATGAATAAAACCCAATATAAATCTCAATTGGAAGTGGGCCTTGGACATAATCCCGAAACCCAATCTTAAGTTCTAACAGAATGCTACCTTATAAAATTTGCACCAAATCAGTATTTTATCAAATCTTGCACTAGGTTGAAGCCTAGTGTAGTCTACACCTAGTTCCGCCTTTGCTCTTCTAGTTAACTAAAGCCATCTTTTATAAACCATAATGTAGAGTCTCTTGCCCACCTAGTAACAAAAAGATATCCTAAAAATAGAACCACCAAAAATCAAAAGTATGATAATGGGAGCTCAACAAATCCCATCACGTTCCCAATTGGTGTGAAGGGAATTGCAATTCCAATGGCAGAAATTAGAATACGTTCATCTGCTCCCTCTTTCATAAATATTCAACCCCCACAAACCATCTAAGAAGAGAACTGAGGAAGCCAAAGAGACACATACAACACATCTAAAAAGAGAGCTCAGAGGTCTTTGGAGCATTTTGTCGAACAGTTGGTGGCCATCACTATGAGCCCAAAAAAATATAAACATAAAATTTGAGAATTTACAAAAATTACAAAATAGAAACACCATAAGAATTCAATAATTAATGAAGAACAGCTACTCAGTCTATTCTCTGCCATTCATGTAAATAAAGGGATTAAACGAACAAAATCAAACAAAAAGAATGAGAGAAATTGAATTCAAAACCCTAACTTGAAATTTCTCTAGAAAGTGAGAGATACACTTGAAACCTTGAAGAATAGAGTCCAAAATCGAATTCTACTCGAAAAACAAGTGAAAGATGGGTGATTTGGGGTGGGTGAGAAAAAGAGATAAAGAGAGGAGAAGAAGAGAGTTTAATAGAAAAA
>NW_023010439.1:0-15255 GCF_902201215.1 Prunus dulcis | reverse complement strand
AAATTACAGTCTAACAAATTATAGAAAACCTCCTCCTGCATCTGACGAGGGCAAACCTGAAATTTTCCCATCGAACAAAAAACATTACAGTCTAAGAAATTATAGAAAACCTCCTCCTGCATCTGACGAGGGCAAACCTGAAAATATCCCATTGAGAAATTCAGGTTACCAACGAAAAAATTATGGAGGACGTCCTCCTGCATCTGACGAGGGCAAACCTGACAGTCAACTACTCCATTATAGAGACTTGGCTATTTTCTTCTTCGAGAAGGACATGCGCCCTGGCGCAACAATGCAGTTCCAATTCCCTAGAAATTCAAACACGGCTACTTTCCTGCCACGTGAAAGTGCTCAATCGATCCCCTTCTCCTCTAACAAACTACCAGAAATTTTCAACCATTTTTCAGTGAAGCCAACATCTGTGGAAGCCAAAACAATTAAGCAAACAATCGAAGAGTGTGAAGCTCCAGGCCTTAAGGGAGAGGAAAAATATTGCGCCACATCTTTAGAATCAATGGTTGATTTTAGCACTTCGAAGCTTGGAACAAGAAACGTTGAAGCAATCTCGACGGAGGTATTGGAAAGAGGAGCCACCATGTCCATGCACAACTATACGACAATGCCGGGACTGAAGAAGTTGGCAGGTGACAAAGTCGTTGTGTGTCATAAGGAGAACTATCCCTATGCTGTGTTTTTCTGCCATGCAATAAAACAAACAGCAGCTTATGTTCTCTCCCTGAAAGGCGATGATGGGGAGAAGGTTAAAGCTGTAACCATCTGCCATCTAGACACATCAGAATGGAACCCAGAGCATTTTTCCTTCCAAATCCTCAACGTTAAGCCCGGAACCGTTCCCATCTGCCATTTCATTTCCACTGATGCTGTTGCCTGGGTTCCAAAACACAAATCTGCATGATCATCATTTAGCACTGTGCGTATAATTATCTCCCTACTTATTTCTACCTCTTCATCATGTGGTGTAAGATATATGATGAGATGAAGTTTTTGGGATTAGTGGTCGGGTTGCCTGAAAAACACAGATTATAGAAACTGCTTGAAATTAACCCGATCATGTTTTCTCTTGTAAGACTTCAACTTGTACTCCCCAATGTTTGAGTGTTGAATTGTTTCGTTGGAATAGGCTGCTAATGCATTAGTTAGAGAAGCCTCCATTTATATCAAAGTCCTCAAACTATCAAGAACTAATTTATCCAGAAACATATACCAAGACGCAAAACAACATATTTTCCATGCTGTCTGTAACACCAAAGCAAACTTCCTTTATCACATCATTTAAAGGATCAAATTCCATCATGTAAAGCATACAAGTGCCTCCCTAATATGATAGTTGTATACAACTCTAATATCATAAAGCAAACAAAATTTCTAAGTTAGTTTGCTTTATGATAGTTGTTTTTTGAAGGGGTCCTTAGATCCTATCTCAAAAAGTTTGGCTTTTATTAGGTTTAACTGTGGTTTTTATCTCTATATACCCACTAACTTTTATCTCTCATTTTTATTACCCATTTTACCCTTTAAAATAAATATGGCAATAAACTAAAAATTCTGATTTAATGCATGTTTTACTCATAAGAGAACTAAAAACTAAAAATTCTATACTCTAACACAAATAATGAAAACTAAAAACTAAAATTGAAATGGTTTCAAGCAATTGCATGTCAGGCGCTATATATAATGTATCAATCATGGTTTGTTTAATACGCGATCATTTTCGTCATTTTCCCATTCAAAATATTGAAATTATGAACTACATACCATGAAAGATAAGAAACTAAAAGCTTCAAGAAAATAGAAATGTGCTACAAACACAGCAATGAAGATGTGGAAGCATTATCTCAGACGAATGATTCTGAAGTGGAAAAAACAAGAACAAAAAAGGAAGTGAGTTAAATTTGCACCTGCTATGTTCAAACGACAAACACTACTACATTTTACTTTTTGCGCGACGAATAACAAAACATTGCGCAAAGTCTCATTTAGTCGCACTAACTTCAGCGCGACAAAAACTTCGTTGCGCATATTCCGTCGCGCGAAGATCGTGAAGAAAGCCTTTGCGCGACGAGGTACAACCATTCGTCGCGCAAAACTGTGCGACGGGTAAACCATCGTTGCACCAACGGTATGGAGACGAAACAACTGTTCGTCGCATAAAATTTGCGCGACGATAAAGTATTCGGCGCACGTATATTTGCGCGACGATGGGAATAGCGCGACGAAAAATAATTCGTCGCGCAAAACTTGTTCGGGAGACGTAGATGTTCGCCGCAGAACCATTCGCGCGATGAGAAAGTTTTCGTCGCTCATATATTTGCGCGACAAAAATCTCTGTCGTCGCGCCAGAGAAGACGCGAGACGAAACGATTCGTCGCGCAAAACGTGTTTGCGAGACGTATGTATTCGTCGCGCAAGAATTAAAAGTAATAAAAAAGTTGATTTTTTATTTTTTTTTGTTACATGTGGGTTTGCGCGACGAAATATTTGCCGTCGCGCAAAAATTATATTACAATTCTTTTATTTTTTTATTTTTTATTTTAAATAAAATTGGTTTTTTTTTATTGATTAAACAATGAAATTGCAATAAAAATAAATTAGAATAAAATTTTGTTATAAAATAAAATAAATGTATTACAAATAAAATAAATGTTTATGATGAAAATAAATACACTAATCAAATAATGAATCAAAATCAACCGAGTCGTCGCCAAGATGCGGGTCGGAGGTCTGGGCGTTCACTGGGGCAATGGTCTGGTGGGGATGCTCGGGATGGACGGGCTCGGAGGTCGGCGCATCAAAATGCGGGACTGGAATGCCGGACTGTGCGAGGGACTGCAGAATGATCGACATCTGGCTCTGAAGAGTGGCCACCTGTGCTGTCAAAGCAGTGACCTGACTGTTTGACTGCGCCGATGAACGAGGTCTAGGTTCCCTCCGCCGGGCATTCCCCATCCCTCGACAATATGTCCCCCGCCTCCTCCCGAGAGTCTGATCCAACGTCTCCGTCAAGATCTGAAATCCAGCATCCTGTGGAGGAGCCACAGACTCGATCGGAGTCTCGGGAGGAAGCTAGGAGGCGGACTCCTGAAGAACCAACTGGCTCCTCTCCACCATCGTCGTCTGCTGAACATAACATAAAATATAAATTAAAACATGCATATAAATTGAATGCGTAACATAAGAATTAAAATTAAATAATACTTACATGAAGGGACTCGGCCAACTCTTTCCTGGGTCGAACATAAACGTCACCAAAGACGTCGATCTCTGGGAACTTGGACCCCTCCTAAATTGAACAAGAGAAGAAAAATATTAGTATGAAAAAAATAAATTAATAAAATGACATTAAAAATGAAATAAAAATTTTGTGATTATTACCCGACGCCGTGCATCCATCCTATACGAAAAGGGTCTGGAGCCGGAATGGTGGAGAAGGGTCTTATTCTTCCTATTACCCTTATTCACTTGGGCTTTATTCTGTTATACAAAAAATGAAACGTATTAGTTAAAATATAAAAAATTAAATAATAATGAAATAAAAAAATAAAATAAACATTAATAAGTAATAAGTAATAATTAAACAAATATAATTAAAAAAATACCACAAATTCGGGCGCTTGAAAATGAGCGCAGAGCCTCTCCCAACTATCCTCCCGCCCCTCAAGCTCCTTCGGGCAACCCTCCTGAAGAGCGACTTGCGGATCATCAAAGGCCAAAAAATGGTGGTGCAAGTCGCTCTTCCACTGTTTGTACCTCTCAGCGAAGAGTCTGTTGACGTACGTCAACGACTCTTCGTCGAGATCCTCCAAGTTATAGTTCGCCTGCAATCAATTAATTAGATACGTTAAGTAATAGAAATATACACAATTTTAAAGAAAAATAATGAAAATGTAAGGTACATACCGACAACTGGCTGCGAACCTCCACCTTGATCTCGTCAGGCATGACCCTCCAAGACTTCCATTGCATCGGGCAATGGGTCCGCACGACGTGGCCAATGTCGTGGGCCAAGGAGCTATGCAACTCCGCCGTCGGTGCAGCCCGATGGCGCTCGTCGTATCCGATGCTAATACGACTGTTGGTCACCCGGTGACCTTCGCCGTCTTCAGCTGACGACACGGTCCCCGGGTGTTCTTCTTCGCTGCAAAGAAATAAGGTATTAATGTTAAATAAACAACATTGTCAAATTTCAATATAAAATTAACAATACAAAAGTGTAGTTATACCTGGCTGTGATCCCGAGGCACCAGTACCGTCGGTCGATGGTGTCGGTGGGCCGGTGCCGCCGCTTAGTACTAGCTGGCTGCGCGACGGATGACGCAGATGACGCAGGCGTCTGGGACGCCCCGGGACCAACCACCACGTGGTCCAGCAAAGCTGGAGCAGTGGCAGCAGATGCCGACTGAGCCGGGGGATCCGAACTCGGTGCAGTCGTCATCGACCTACCACGCCTAATCAAGTCTGACATCTGCACATATAATTTCATTCAGAATTTAAACTAATTAATTAAAAGCATAGCATGACCTAGGGTTTGGAATTTCGGAGTATCCGGGTCTCCGATCAACGATCGGTCGAATCCTAAACGATCCTAGAAACACAAAGGTACAACTACGTGAGTTTCAGTTCGATCCAACGGTCCGAACATATAAAACCTGGAAATCGCACAATAGGCAAAATCCGATCAAGACTCAAACGGCAACCAAATTCAAATCCGAGCAAACCTACGCGCTCGTGACAAACAGGGGATTGCTCCGGGACCCAATGCCCCACTGCCACAGTATCCCACCCGCCACCACACGCGCCGGCAGCACGTGGGTGTCCAAAGCGATAAAATTTGCCGGAAAATTCTAAAAACTAAGGGCCAAGGTTCCTACCCTAGGTTGAAAACATTAATTGGAGCCACTTTTGTTCTCGGACCTACCCCGAAAAATGGCCGGAAGTGGCCGGATTTGACATTCCCACACCGGCCAAAACCTAGGGTTTTAATTCCTATTTCCTACAGCGAAAATTCAGTAAATCCTAACCAACCATCAGCTAGAGCACAAAAAATAGTCGAGAAATCATGCCTCAGGCGTCGGAAATGGTGGCCGGAGGAGGGAGAAATCGGCCGGCGTAGAATCGGAGCTCAACCGACGAATTTGCGACGGCAGGGAGGCGGCGACGGCAGGGAGGTGGCTGAGGTGACGGCAGGGAGGCGGCTGAGGTGACGGCGAAGAGAGAGGGCTGAGGTGACGGCGGAGAGAGAGGCATGGAAGGAGGAAAACCAGAAATGGGGAAGAAGGAGGCCTCGGGTCGTTTCAGCAGATTTATTCGACTTTGCGCGACGAAGAATAAAATGCGTCGCGCAATGTAGCATTAATGAATCTTGTGCGACGACATATCCGTCATGCAAAATGGCATTACTGAACCTTGCGCGACGAAAAGGCTTCAATTCGTCGCGCAAAACACTTTCTGACCGCCAAAATTTTGGGATTTAGGGTTTAGCGGGAGGCTGTTTTTGCACGACAAAGATAGTAAGCGTCGCGCAAGGATATCCTTGCGCGACGGGACTACTGTATTCGTCTCGCAAACACTTTCTGGCAGCCAAAATTTTGGGATTTAGGGTTTAGCGGGAGGCTGAAACTGAAAGATCTGTGTTTTTGCGCGACGAAGACAGCAAGCGTCGCGCAAGGTCACCCTTGCGCGACGGGAAGGACTCTATTCGTCGCGCAAAACAATGCCAGGGCCGCCAAAATTTTGGGATTTAGGGTTTAGCGGGAGGCTGAAACTGAAGGGTCTGTACCTTTTGCGCGACGAAGAAAGAGTAAGCGTCGCGCAAGGATATCCTTGCGCGACGGGGAAGACTCTGTTCGTCGCGCAAAGTAAGTGTAAGCGTCGCGCAAGGATATCCTTGCGTGACGGGACGACTGTATTCGTCGCGCAAGCACTTTCTAGCAGCCAAAATTTTGGGATTTAGGGTTTAGCGGGAGACTGAAACTGAAAGGTCTGTGCCTTTTGCGCAACGAAGGCATGTGATTCGTCGCGCGAGTTCAAGATTGTGATTCAGATGAAATTTTCACCAAGTGTTCAGAGGTAGAGGGATTGCGCGACGAATAGAAATTATCCGTCTCGCAGTATTTTTCACTTAGACTTTGCGCGACGCATATATCTTATTCGTCGCGCAAAACCTAAAATGTAATCCCTAAGCCCTAAGCCCTAAGCCCTAAACCCTAAACCCTAAAATAGTTTCAATGATCCAACCGGCAAACTTAGTTTTTTATACTTGGAGATCGTATACGCCAAAAATCAAAAAGAACAAACATTCAGATATCAGGGAACGGGACAAAATATTTCGACGGTTATAAATGAAAAGTCATGATTTAACGGTTATTTGAACTCCGATTTTGATCATTTTTTACAACAACATTTGTTGACCCTATATGAATAGAATGACTGAATTTGATCTTCAATTTCAGATTTTTACACTAGGGGATACCACATAAATGTTAAGTTACATTTGTGAATGTATGAACAAATTATAAGGTTTTTGGTGAATATATGATTTTGATAGCACACACAGTCTACGTAACTAGTTTCAGTCATCC
The DNA here is from genome assembly GCF_902201215.1 of Prunus dulcis. Lineage (NCBI taxonomy): Eukaryota > Viridiplantae > Streptophyta > Magnoliopsida > Rosales > Rosaceae > Prunus > Prunus dulcis. Next base: position 8,656 of record NW_023010439.1, on the reverse strand, counting down.
AGCCGTCAAACTTGTTTTTTTTATACTTCGAGATCATAGACAGCAAAAATCGGACAAAAATAATATTCAGAGATTAAGTAACGGGGTAACACTTTTCGACGGTTCCAAAGAAAAAGTGATGATTGAACGGTTATTTTAACTCCGATGTTGATGATTTTTTGCAAGGTACAGTCCTTCACTCCATATGAATACAATGAACTAATTCGATCGCCAATTTTAAATATATATGTGTGTATAAATACTATAACGTTACCCTAATATATATTTGCGCGACGAATGGACCATTGTCGTCGCGCAAAAAGACCATACTCGACGGAACAATATTTTGTCGCGCAGTGTGTGACTTTACGCGACGAATATGTATGCGTCGCTCAAGATATGCGCGACGAGGTCTTTTCGTCGCGCAAACTTGGAGCGACGAATACGTATGCGTCGCGCTAAACTTGCGCGACGAGGTTGATTCGTCGCGCAAGGTTTTGGCGCCATTTCCTCAATGAGATCAAATGGTGTATGCTTTGTATTTTTTACATATACGTTTTGTGTTCATCATTTTTTAACTTTGTATAAAGAGGGTTATATTTAGAATTGGCCAATCAAATTTAGAATTGGCCATAAACCTCATTACGTCAAATGTTTTGTCAATAAAAATTTTCAATTTATTATTAAAAGGGTTTTATAACTAGATTTATTTAACAATGTTACATTTGTTGACATATATAAGGATTGGATATAACAACTACATATATTCAAAGATTTGTATTACACAAAATGAATACACTAACATAATAAATTTACAAATAAATTCATTATTCATCATCTGAACTATAATAACTTTCGTTATCATCGCTATCATCACTCTCGGTCTCCCAATCTTCTTCCTCCTCCTCCTCTATAACTGCATCATCGGCGTTGCTAGATCCCACTGCAACATCGTATCGCGGAAGATCACCGAGGTCAATTGTAATTGACTGAATCGGTATTTCGACTGAAGACACTCCTTCTATTTGAAACGGTTCTTGTATAACATTTGTATCTCGAAGTGTTTCCGCATCATTTTCCATTGAAGATTCTAAACGTTGGTCAGCCACATTGTCGACGTCGTTGTCACTTGGGTCTAGTTCTGGTATATCATACACGTTCCTATGATCCATCTTCTGCACAACTTTCCACCCGTTCCCGGCTTTAGGGTCATCTAGATACACAATTTGGGACGCCATGTTTGCCAAAATGTACGGGTCGTCATCATACCAAGTTCTGTTAATGTTCACAGACAGTACTCCATGGTCGATTTTAACACTTCCTACCCTATTTGGGTTGGTATCGAACCATCGACACTTAAACATGATGACTTGGTATCGATCTTTGTAAAGCAATTGCACGACAGTTGTCAGTTTGCCATAGAAATCAATGTCCGTGCTTTCGCCTCCACTTGGGACATGGACACCGCTGTTTTGCATACACAACTTGTCATCTCGTGCGGCCCCCAAAAATTTGACGCCGTTAACATTACAACCCGAGAACAATTCAGCGCGAATTGGGCCGAACGCCAAGTTATATAACTCATCACTGTAAGTGGGGGAATTCGATGATTTCAATTTATTCACCTAATAGTATACAAAACCATTGACATGTTAGTCTGACAAAATTAAGTACTACAATTTATATTTGTCAATTACAAAACACTTATAACTTACAGAATCCAAAAACCATTGTGGAAATAATTCACGTTGTTTCCGGGCAACCAAATGTGATGGATGTTCTCGCTTCATCATCTGTTCATGCTCATCTAAGTAGGCCATTATCTCATCACAATTGTTCAGTACGAACCAATGCGCTACTTCCATGTCATTTGTAGAAAACGACTCTCCTCGTCCAGGATCTCCAAAGGGCCGTGCGCTTTGGGAAAAAACAGAAAGTTGTTCCTTTCTCATACCTCCGTCGTTATTACGCTGAGGCCGATTGAAAGCCGTCTCCACATCTTTTAAATACATTCCACAGAAAGTAAGCGACTCATATTGAACCCAAGCCTCTATAATTGATCCTTCGGGCTTTGCCCTGTTGCGTACACTTTTTTTCAGCTCTCGAGAAGCCTGCCAAAATAAAACGATATGATACAAATTAGCAAAGTGTCGATAATGATGCATACACAAATGATAAAGATTATATACCTTTCTATTGGATACATCCAGCGATAGTTGACAGGACCAGCAAGCAATGCCTCTTCCGGCAAGTGAACCATCACGTGCATCATACTTGTGAAGAAAGCTGGAGGAAATATCATCTCAAACTTGCATAGGACTTGGACAATGTCATGGCGCAACTGAAACATGTCTGTCCTTCGCAATGTTTTTGCCGTCAGTTGGGAAAAAAATCTGGATAACAACATGATTGGCTTCACCACATCTTCCGGCAATAGGTGTCGAATACCCACAGGAAGTAGGCGTTGCATAAACACATGGCAGTCATGACTCTTAAGTCCAGTAAATTTACCCCCATCGACATTCACGCAACGTGCGATATTAGAAGCATACCCATCGGGAAATTTGACAGACGATACAAACTTTAGAAACTCTTTTTTGTCATTCGGTTTCATAGAAAAGAATGCAAGATCCCTTCTAGCTTTATCACTGTCCCTATTCATCCATAAACCCCTTCGTATGCCCATTCTTTCCAAATCAAGGCGAGCTTTGATCGTGTCCTTCGTCTTCCCCTCGATATCTAGAATCGTGCCCACCAATGTGTCGAATACATTTTTCTCAACATGCATCACATCTAGATTGTGCCTCAATTTCAGTTTCGACCAATATGGGAGCTCAAAAAACATAGGCTTGTGCGTCCAGTTCAAATGTGTAGAAGGTCTGGTCCGACTAACTGTTTTTCCGAACGGAGCAAAATCCAAACGGTTCAGCTGTTCCAAGATCTCATCACCGGACCATTCTCTAGGTCTGAGGCGACGCTCTGTGTTCCCGTCGAACTCTTTATCTTTTTCCCGCCATTCGTGGTCCCATGGCAACCATCTCCGATGACCAAGGTAACAAACTTTTCCTGCGTGCCAACCAGAAGTTACATCTTCCTTGCATACAGGACATGCCATATAACCCTTTGTGCTCCACCCAGAAACCATTGCATATGCTGGGAAATCATTCACAGTCCACATAACTGCTGCCCGCAAAGTGAACATCCTCCCAGTTGATTTATCGTGCGTGCGAACACCGTTTGTCCATAAATCCTTCAGCTCATCAACCAGAGGCCTTAAGTACACATCAATTGACCTGCCAGGATCCTCAGTTATCAAAACAGTCATCATCATGTATTCTTTTTTCATGCATTTCCAAGGCGGCAAATTATATGGGAATGCGAAAATCGGCCAAGTGCTGTGGTGTTGGTTTAGAACCCCATACGGATTGAATCCGTCAGTGGCAAGTCCCAATCTAACATTTCGGGGATCAGCAGCAAACTCGGGGAACGTTCGATCGAACTCTTTCCATGCCTCCCCATCTGCAGGATGCCGCATCACATCATCGTCTACCCGTTTTTCCTTATGCCATCTCATGTCTGTGGCAGTATGCGTCGACATATACAATCGCTGCAACCTAGGTTTAAGGGGCAGATAACGCATGACTTTTTGTGGTATCTTAGTCGTTCTATTCTGGGATGTCATTTTGAACCTCGACTCATTGCATATAGGGCATGTATCCAACGTTTCATGCTCTTTGTAGAATAACATGCAATTGTTTTTGCAAGCGTGGATTTTTTCATAACCCAATCCAAGACCATGCAACACCTTTTGTGCATGTTTATGGTCTTTCGGCAAACAATTGTCCGTCGGAAGCATTCTCTTGAAAACCCCCAAAAAGTAATCGAAACACAAGTTCGACATACGATACTTTATTTTTCCGTGCATTAGCTCCACAATGGCAGTGAGAACGGAAAAGCTCTCGCACCCCGGGTATAACTCTTGGTTGGCATTTTTTAACAGTTTTTCATACTGTTCAAACTCCGCACTGTCTATTGGTGTAGGCACGTCATCTTCCCCTTCCTGATTGATGTTGGTCGATGCGAATGGAAAAACATCCTGTATAATACCCATGACTTGATCATTAGGATCCACAATAGGTTCAACATTGTCCACTCTTGGGGCATTTGAAGACGAAGCATGGTCTACTTGTTCGCCGTGAAGGTTCCAAATGCTATATGTTTCAATCATTCCATTCCTTACTAAATGAAATCCAACATTTTCAATTGTCTCCCACAACGTGTTGTTACACCTCCTACAAGGACAACGGATTCTAGTTGCACCCGGGTTGTGTCTACATGCAAACTCAATAAAATCCTCGATTCCATCCAAGTATTCGTCTGAGCATCTATTCGGGTTCTGTATCCACCTTCTGCTCATAATTCCTGAAACCACAATCCCGACACAACAATCACAACAACTTCATACGAAGTTATAATGTCACCTTATGCCTCCGGTAAGGGCCCTATCCCATTCGGGAATGCATAGTCCTGTCACGTAACATACGGCTACATGAGATTAGATTTCGACGTGGATTAATTTCGGCAGCATCTCGACACAGTTCTTGAAGTGGGCATAGGTATAAATACCTACGTACCACCGAAGAACGTACCGAGATGACACCGAAATCTCCACAATCGAAACCTAATCCTGTAGCTGAAGATTATGTGACAACACTATGCATTACCAAACTGTCCAAATAATGGGACAATTCAAGAATTAATTGGACCGCAGTCATGCCTTACGCATCCATGAACGAAATCCAACTAATCTCGAACGGGAAACTACGTGTTACTAAACATAAAAATAAAAGTACGAAGTTAATTTCAATTAACTTCGTACATCACAACACATTGTGCTACGTCACGCACAATTTCACAACATTATAAACATATAACTTCACAAAAAAAGTACAAACATAACAAACAAACTTTTACAATAACATACATTCTCAATCGTTCTCCACCAATCACTAATCACAAATATCCGTAATGAGAACAAAATTAATAGCATTAGTACGAATTTACATTAATACATTTAAACTAACGATAAAAAATACATACCCAATAAACGTACTGAATTCACAGTAGAGCAGCGGCAGGGAGAGTGAGAGAGAGGCAGAATGCAGGGAGAGTGAGAAAGAGGCAGATACTAATATGAAGAAGTAGGACTTTGCGCGACGAACAAGATAATTCGTCGCGCAAAACGCCGTCGCGAAAACAAACTTTTCCGTCGCACAAAACAACATTTCCGTCGCGCAATCATGTGTCGACATATGCTTTTTTGCGCGACGAATAAAATTATTCGTCGCACAAACTTCCGTCACGCAAATACGATACGGCGTCGCGCAAAGTGAAACATTCGTCGTGCAAGATCGCGCCGCTATTAAACTTTACGCGACGACGGCCCTTCCGTCGCGCAAAAAAACATAATCCACCCTGCATTTTGGCGCCAGTTTCCCTCGTTTTCTTATGCGACGGTAGATTTTTTCGTCGCGCTAAGTTGTCTTTTGAGACGAAAACTCTCGTCGCGCAAAATTTTTTTTCCGCCATAAAAGGAGCCAATTTTCTGTCCATCTTTGCGCGACGATTAGTAGGAATTGTCGCGCAATATTGTCATGCGCGACGATCAATGTCGTCGCGCAAGATTTTGGCACCAAAAAAATAGGCGGGGTTTTTTTTACCACCTTTGCGCGACGAAATTTATTTACGTCGCGCATAGACTGTTTCCGCGACGAAATTTATTTACGTCGCGCATAGACTGTTTCCGCGACGAAATTATTTGTCGCGCTAGTTTTCTGTTGTATGCGCGACGGAATTTTTTTTCGTCGCAAAAGTGCTTCTTGCGCGACGAAAATTTGTTCGTCGCGCAAACTTCCGTCGCGCAAATAGTAAATCGTAGTAGTGACCCTAGACATAATTACAACAGAAAAGAAAACCCAATTACAATAGGACTATACAAACAGACAAGTTTGACTCAAAGAAAAAAAAAAAAAAAATGGCAAGTTTGACTCCAAAAAATTAGTCATGTTTTTGGAAATAAAATAACGTTATAGCAGTATTGTTTAGGTAATTATCCGTTGGAAAATTATGGTGATACATGCAAAAGGTTGCTAGGTAATTTACCTATACTTTGTAGGTATCCTAATAATTTACCTATACTTTGTAGGTATCCTAATAATTTACCTATAATGTGAAGGTACACAAATATTCTTAGATTGTACAGGTAAATTATTTAAAAAATAATTTACCTATACTTGGTAGGTATACTAATTTACTTACATTATTGTAAATTAGGCATGCATGTTTTCTTAAAGTTGGAAATAAAATAAATTATCTTTAAGTTTAAGAGAAATATTATCGACTGAAATCTAAATATTGTCCCCCAAACTTCCATCTCCTATGTTTCCAGATGATGACTTCAAACCTAACTTTAAGCCCACTCGTGTTAATGAAGCATCTATATGTCATGCTTGTTTAATTATGAGAGGTATTTTTTCCAACTTCTTGTGTCGTTGGATTTGGCTAGGGCGGAGACTGAGGCGCAATTCTTGTGTCGCCGGATTGGGACGTTATCCTTGGGAGAGAAGAATCGTGGGAACCGGTCTTGTAGGGCGGGGAGGGTGGCGATGCATTTGAAGTGTTTTTTATGAGACGGTGTGGTTTTGTGATGACATTGATGTCGATTTTCCAGACTTGGATTTTGTGGTCTTGGTGAGCACTGAATGGTAGCTCCCCAACGACCACTAGACTTTACGGTGCTGTTGGTGGGGGCTACCACCTTGTTGGGTGATGAAGAGTGTGATCGGCTCCATGCTATGATCTGACCGTTGGATGAGCCGCTGTATAGGAAGTTTCCGGAGAGGGCTAGAGTGCATACGTAGGAGGAGGGCTGGGTTTTGAGGGTGGCTATGCAGAGGTGGTGGGTGGTTGGGAATTGTAGAACAAGTTCAAGTTGGTTGGAGAATGAGGGAGTGAGGGAAGGAACAGAGGGAAGATTTGGTTGGGAAGATAGAGAGGAGGAGGAAGAGGTTGATGCTTCTGAGTGGAGGAGGTGATTGGAAATATTGGAGTGATCTTCATGGGTCCAATCCTTTCAGATTGTTGAATCTGTCGACCAAAGTAAAATCTTTATCATTCACACTGCTTTTTGTAAGGACAGTCACATACCAAGATAGTGTATGTAAAATTTGTCCATGATTCCAGAAGTCCAGCTTCCTGACCCAGCTACTTGAGTGGCATAGTAAATTGTAAGAGGCTGAAAAGGAAAAGAAAAAAAATTAACAAATGTTAATATTTGTGAAATATATCAAACATATCCAAAAAGGAGCAGATATACAGTAGCTTCAAGATACTCATTTAAGATATCCATATGCTTCATATGTTGCTCCAACCTTCCAGGCTCTTCTTCATTATCAGGCCAATGCACAATCTCTACGATAAAAAGTTATCAAGTTGGACGATAACTTGACAACCAAAACACTTTTTGGTCAATGGAAGTTAGAAAAAGATTGTAACCCATTCAGCCATAATGAAATTGAGCAGTGAGGAATGAGCATAATGAGAGAAGACTTAGCGACCAATGTAAACACATAGGCACATGCCTACAAGTGGTGAAGGCTTTGACAAAATTAAAGCCGCAGCATCAAACGGTATGAATACGGTTAAGATTGCAGCTCATTTGGGTCTCCACTGGATCAAAGGCAAGTGCATGACAAGCCGAGAGCAGTAGCAGCAGCTTATCTTTAATCTTTGTACAACATACACGCACAGACATTGAGCAGTGAGGAACGAGCATAGTGAGAAGACTTAGCGACCAAGGTAAACTAAACACATAGGCACATGCCTACATGTGGTGAACCTATACACATGGACTATAATGCAGCTGACACCCAAATAATCAGCTAACCCATTATCAGTAATTTCTTTGTTTTTTTGAGTTACTTTAGTCTTATTAGCTCAACTGCAATACTATTTTGCTGTGGGCATGAGTTGCCACTTAAGACACTATTCTAAGCTGCAAAGCAAGACCCTAGACCCAAGCCAACAGACCCTTTTAATCAATTTCTCCCTTCCTCCTCACACACCATTTCTGCACAAATTAAGACTAACCCAATTGTTGCTCTCTTACATGAAACCTAAAAACATAGCTAGATATCAGCACCCATGACAAAATCAAGAATAAGGCTTCTACACTTGTATTTTTAAAACTCAGCAGTCCATGTTTTGCGGCATGCTTATCAATTTCTGATTTGCTTTCAAAGCACAGCCAATCGAAAAAATAGAAAGAAAAAAAAAAGTCATACAAATTAGAAGCACCTGCTGAGAAACAGAGCAAGAACCAACAGCTCCACAGCAAGCATATCATCTTGTGGTTGTGGTTGTGGCTGGTCCTGTGCACCGAGTCCCATGTCCCTTCCCGGCACACTCCATCGTTTGGCAGAAGCCTTTGCTCTTCCTCAGTTCCTCTCACTCTCCGTTTAAGATAATATACTTGAATAAAATTAGAAGATGCTCAGGGCATTAGACTTCTAAGAGCAGACCTCCGGTGTTCATTAAACAAAATAGAACAAACTGGCATGGCTTAGGATTTTAAATAAGTTGATTTAATAGACACCACAAGTAAAATGAAAAGCCTCAA
>NW_023010438.1:0-15393 GCF_902201215.1 Prunus dulcis | reverse complement strand
TCAATCTCATAATCTATGGACATTAAAACAAATGCATAATCAATTACACTTACATCTCCTTTCAGCCAACCATCAGCTTTCACGAGGGAAGCCAAGAATTCAATCTCGGCTTCCACGTTTCCAAATTGCATCACCAAACTATGAATAAAAAACAGTTTTAGAAAATGGCCAATATTAAAAATTATATACAGTCATGCTTCTATCTTATAATTGCAAGGGACTTACTTTGGGCCCTGGCGCCATTCCCAACAAAGTTTCAGCAAATTCACCAGATCATCATGGGGAATCCCCTTCATTGGGTCTAACGTCTTCAGTCCGGTTGTCTGTGCCGCAGTTTTTGGAACCAATTCACTGGCTTCAATGATCTTCCACTTCAGAATGATCCTCTTCCTTTTCCTTAATTGGACCCCTTGTGCGGAAGCTTTACCGTTATGATTCAACCAGACGTTCAACTTAGATAGCACAGCTGTGTGTTGATCCAAATCAATGTCCCGGATACTAAACTCAAGCTGTGGCCCCTCCGTGCTCTCGCCAATGTCACCCCCAAGCAACATGACTTCATTATCTTCTTTCTCGCATTGGTTTGTTTGCACTTCCTTTTCCTCCCTTCTTTGTCTTTTCACTTCCTTGGCCTCCCTTTTTTTCCTTTGCAGTTTCCCTCCCTTACTGCTCTTTCTTTTCAGTTCCTCTCCCTCACTGCTCTGTCTTTGGCCTTTTTTTCCTTTGCTACTTTTTACTTGCACTTGCTCTCCTTCACTTGTTTTCCTTTGCCCTTCCTCTACCTCACTTGGTTTTCCTTGCACTTCACCCCCTTCAATCCCCTCCTCTTCCTTTTCCTCTCCCTCATTTGTATTACTTGGCCCTTCTCCCCCTTCAATCCCCTCCTCTTCCTTTTCCTCTCCCTCATTTCTATAACTTGGCCCTTCACCCCCTTGAATCCCTTCATCTTCCTTTTCCTCCCCCTCATTTATGTTACTTGGCCCTTCATCCTGTTGAAGTAGGTCATCCATTTCAGCATATCCCTTAAATAGATGTGAGACGACACAGCGATTCGTCCTCTGTTTCAGTAAAGCTAGGTCCCTCCTTACTTCCTGCTCAAACTGAGGACCTAAACATCGGTCCAACAGTTTTTCCATCCGTATGACCTTTAAGTGAAGGACGTCTTTTTCCTGCTTCACTTGAAACAACTCGGACCTCAAGAAGCTTACCACCTTGTTCAACTCATCAAGATCACCACATGAAGAAGGAATTGACTCTGCCGAGACAACAGCAGGGCGATCCTGTGGCCAACTCCAATATGGCTGTCTCATTTCCTCTTCACTCGGACATAGCGACCGCAACTGAACTGACTGTTTCAGAATACAGACAATAGTCATATTAAATCATTCTACTTTATAATTTCATTCAATCTTATCAATAGTTCCAAGGGCTGCAAACCAAACCTCTTTGCTCTGGAAAAAATAATTGTTCAACTTTCTCATCTCTGGAACAGACGTAGTAGTTCTCCATCGCAAAATACGCGGAACAGCGGTCGGATCAACAACCTTGCAGTAATTCAGGTCCGCCATTCTTGGAATTAATTCATATACCCAAATCTACACAATTCACAGGACAAAAGTCAATATTTATGTTTTAAAGAAAAACAAAACATAACTGACATGAACATTATTACCATGTACCTGGAAAGCATACGTGAAACCTTTAAAACTCCAGCCACTCCTTTGCGCTTCACCATGCTTATCCTTCTTGCCCTTCTCATTTCTCCGGCTTGTTCCCGTTACCTTACTTTTCCCCTTCCCTCTTCCCTCTTCATTTTCAATGCTTTTCACATACTTTGTTGGTGCAGAAAATAGACTGTCTTGGGTTTTGTCAAAGGACACCGAACCCCACGGATACCTGTTGAACGCATCCAAGTCCTCTACAAGGGTCAGGTAATTTAGATTGATGTTCAAATGTTTGTCCCTTCCCAAAACCACTAACTCAGCAAAGTAAACAAGAGCTAGCTTGTAGATGTCATCTTCCTCTGTGCACCTCAGAAATGCTTCTTCTAAAGCATTGCATGTAATTCCTTCGTCTATAAAATATCTTTGCTGAAGTCTGATTTCATCACTCTCTCCACTGGAAAGTTCAGGCACTTCCCCAAAACGAAGCCCTGTGATCAAACAGAAATCCTGACGAGTGAACTGAGCAACGTCACACCCTAATAAGAAACTCAGTCCATCCAAGTCTTTCACACCCTGCCCCGCTACTCTACGCAACACAGCCCCATGCACAATCTGCCCGCTAAACTGAATCTTATCTATATTCAGAAGATGGCCAAAGCATGATGTCTTGAATTGTTCTAATTGTTCAGCACTCAACTTCGCTCGAATTGCAGCTAGAGATGAATTTGCATGTGAGCAGTTGTTCACCCGTGACGAATATGCCTCTGCCTCTGGCCATACCAGCTCCACGTTGGATCCCATTTCCTCAAATACAATGTGAAATAACGTGAACACATATACTACCACGTATTTGCACAATCACAACTAGTCAACCAGGCACATTACAAATTTTACAAAGTACATGAGCATAGGGATTACTGATCACAGGCTTTAACATCATCAACGCAATGTGACACATTTTGTGCAAATACATGTTAATGCAATGCTTATGTGAATTACAAACAATTTCACCTGTTTTATTTATGGATCCATACTCGTGTGAGTGCAATCTAGGCAAGTTCTGCACTTCACACACATCACAATTATTGTCATTTCATACACAACACAAACTACATAAATAAGAAATATAGTGGAAGGAAGCAAAGCAAAGCATCTACTCTGCTATCTGCTTGCTAAGCAATTGTCAGATTTCATCTTTCTTTCTAGCTTTTTCTTCAGTCATCCACAATCGTCATAGATCAACCTTTATTTCAAATGCTTTGCACTTTTATTCATCAGTTTATCATTATCTGTTCTCATTTATCATAGCCAAATTTAGTAACAAATGAAATACTATTTATTTCAAATAATATATAAATTCTAGCGCCAGAGAGGTACTCTGCACTCTGCACTCTGCACTGCTTCAAATGTGGAAGTTTTTGAGGGCCTCCTCCAATTCAACACCATTATCTTATTCATATCATTATTGACATGTTATTGACATGTGATTGACTTTATTTTCATTCGTTTTTTAACATATACCCAAGCAACAATTAACATGCAATTCAAGCACAAAGAAGAGATGCCAAATCCAACAACATTGATGGTACAAATTGGGGAAAACCATTACTCTAACCCCAAACTCAAATTCCATAAATTACTCATCAAATGCTTTGCACTTCTATTCATGAGTTTATTATTATCTTTTCTCATGTTTCTCAGGCAAATTTAGTAACAGAGGAAATCATATTTATTTGAAAAAATATATATATATACATATTCTAGCGCCAGAGAGATAATCTGCACTATGCACTGCTTCAAATGTGGAAGGTTTTGAGGGCCTCCTCCAATTCAACACCATTATCTATTCACATCATTATTGACATGTTAGTCACTTGTTATTGACTTGATTTTCATTATTTTTTTAACATATACCCAAGCAAAAATTAACATGCAACTGAAGCACAACTTCCAGATGCCAAATCTAACAACATTTATGGTACAAATTGGGGAAAACCATTACTCTAACCCTAAACTCAAATTCCATAAATTACTCACCAAATGCTGGTTATTGCAAGCCGTCTGTGTGGGGTGTTTCTGTTTCTTTGCTCCACAAATGGAACCTACCACTTCCAACGAATACAGCTTCTCTCCTTCCCCTTCAACTGCTTCGCCCCTTCACTGATTTGGAATCCACACTTTTCCCCTTCTACTCAAAATAACTACTTTTTCAGGGTCTGGAGAACGTGAGTGGCGAATCGTTGCCTTCAACTGTCGTTAGCCGTTGCCTTCATTGGTTTCTCAGACCTCTGGGTTTTAGAGAGAGAGTGTTTTCTGTTCAGACTTCGAGTTTGCCTCTTCTGCTTCTTTTTCGGTCCTGTTTCCCTCTTCTTCTTCTTTTGGACGTGCTGGATATTCAATTCGGGTTTGGGTTCCCCACCTACCCAATTGTGAAACTTAATCTCAATTCTCCCCAGCGCTTGGATTGATCTGATGGCTATAAACTGAACCCCTTATAACTTACCCCTTATAACTTAGCCCTCATTATAGTCTAAGCGTATCTGTAGACCCACATATATTTTGTTGGGCTTCGGCCCACCTTCTATACCACTTTACATTACAATATGAAGAGGGAGGTTATCCAATGAGAAAAGCTACACGAGAACATTGTTGGATATAATCCAACGACTCCGAGAAAAGCAATTGTAAATGAAACAGTTGTACTAGAATGAGTCCCTCAACTTGTTCTCTCTCCTCCCTCCTAGCTGTTCAACTTTTTCACGTTCCCCCTCTTCTTTCTCTGCCCTCTCAGTTTCTCTCCTTTCAAACTCCTCCTCTGTATTTCTCTCTCAGTTTCTCCGCGTGGATCTCCCTCGTCCTCCTCCTCGTCTCTCTCTCTCTCTCTCTCTCTCTCTCTCTCTCTCTCTCTCTCTCTTCCCTTTCCCTATCAAAATTCAAAAATCGAGGCCAAAAAGCCCTATTTACTACTCTCATTTGATATCTCTTTCATTTTCCTCTTCGTTGTGTCCCTCTCTTTTCGTGGTGGTGAAGGGAAAGGTAGTAATCTGCCAAAGTCATACTGCTGCTCAAAGATTGGATTTTTACTGCTACCCATCTGGTTGTTCCTGCCATTCTCTATCTGCATCAATATCTTTAATTATGAGTATGACTTGTTTTTTTTCATTTTTGACTACTTGTTTTTCAATTTTCTTTTCTTCATTAATTAATTTAGTCTGTTTGGTTTTGGTTCGATTTTGTCCTCTTTAATTAAATTTGGCAAGGCCTTGTTTAAGATTGTAATTGGCTTTGAGATTGGACAAAGGTTGTCTTTCGTGATTCTGTGAAAGTTAGTAATCAAGGTTTTAAAAAAATCTTAATCTATAAGTGTATGTATAGTTATCCAGTCTATGATTAAATGGATGATTATGATTGGTATTGGTTGTTGTGATTGCCTTAATTGCTATGGTTGCTGTGATTGCTGAAAAAATATGTGCAACTAAATGTCTTTGGCTATTAAAATGAGAAAATAGATAACCCCACCCAATTGGGTTTTTTATTATGGATTTTTGTCTACTGTTTGGCTTTCTAATGCTCTCCTTCGTTCTCTACGCAGGTTGTTTTTCCCCTCCAATTTGCATTTGCATTGCAAAATTATTAAGATGAGAACAAATATTTGAGTTTATTGTTTTTAAGATTGAATTTCGTTAATTGTGTTTATTTTGAGTTGAGTTCTTCTCTTGAGTTTTAAGTTTTTTATTGCCTTGTTTCAACTTCTTGATGTATAAAAAAAATTGGAAAAATTTATTTTTATCCAAATTCTATTACTTGGAGGAGGTATACAATGTACACACATGCTACTTGGTCTTCTAATGTATTCTTGACATTTGTCTAAGTTTTCCTCTGTTATTTCTACATCATAATAAACTCATGTTCTCTGTTTACTCATGAGTTCAGAGAAAATTCTCAATTTGGCTTACTTTCTTATTTTTGACATCAGATTTTACCAGAATTGGCTTCTTCATACTTTTCCTACCTTAATTTTATTTTACTTTTATCACTGAAGTAGTGCAGGGAAAAGTTTGGAGAAGTTGATGGAGGCAAGTGTTGAGAGAGAGCAGATACTTGTGGACTAATTGCAGGAAAGCATTCAAAGTCTTGAAAGGCAGTCCTCACCGGCGGAAGAATTGTCCCAGATTTTGAAAAGAGCAAATAATTTCTTGCATTTTGTGTTGCAGAATGCACCTGTTGTTATTGGTCATCAGGTAACTCACTGATACATTGTAAATCCTATGTTTATGTTTAAAATGACCTCATTGATCACTTTTGAAAATTATTTTTGTTGATAATTTCTTATTTTAGGATAAAGAATTGCTGTATGGGTTTATCTATAATCACTTCCCAAGTTTGCAAGAGGAGGTAATTGATTGCCATTGAAGTTCTTATTCAAGGTTTGATAGGATTGATGTATAATTTCAATGTAATTTAAAAGGAGGTAATTACTGCCTTGCTTAAGTGACACTCTGACACCAAACCACCTTAATTATATTATGTTCTGTCCTCTTGCCAGCACATTATAGGAAGAACAGATGTTGAGATTTTTACCGGGGCAGGTGTTAAGGAATCTCAAGACTTCAAGAAGGAGGTTCTGGAAAAAAGGTTACCTGCAAAAAGGGAGATTACATTTGAGACACCATTATTTGGGTCAAAAACATTTTTGATAAATGTGGAGCCCGTCTTCAGCAAGGCATGAGAGACATTTGGTATAAATTACATGGGGATGGATGTCACTGATCAGGTAGTTGCATTTTGTATGTTTTAGAGTTCAATTCAAGACTTTTCTTTTGATCACTAAAGGGTATTTGTGTTTCTTCTGCACAAACAACAGGCGAGGAAAAAGAGAAAAGATGGCAAAGCTTAGGGAGGAAATCGCCGTCCAAAAAGCCAAGGAACTTATAGTAATTTTATGTATATTTTTATAATTTTAAAAAATTATAAATTTTACAAGTAATGCAATAAAATAATAGACAAATGACACAAGTCAGAATCTCAATGCTGTAGCATCACTTGTTTGTCACCAAAATATGTTTAGTAAAAGCTTTAAAAGGATTCACTCGAGCTTCAACATCGCTTCATCTACTATTCAATAAAGCTTCAAAATATTATTTTTATTTTTTGACTAAGAAGTCTTCATTAGTATTTTTGTGAATTTTTTAGGATGAACTCAAAAGA
The DNA here is from genome assembly GCF_902201215.1 of Prunus dulcis. Lineage (NCBI taxonomy): Eukaryota > Viridiplantae > Streptophyta > Magnoliopsida > Rosales > Rosaceae > Prunus > Prunus dulcis. Next base: position 8,521 of record NW_023010438.1, on the reverse strand, counting down.
CGTAGAAAGTGTCAAATTGAGTTTGTAGAAATTTTTTGGTGTATTTTTATGCTATTTAATGAATTATTATGATTTTTGAAAGTTAAAGCATTAAAAAATAGTAATAAACGAAAGAGATTGACAAGTAGTAGCACTTGAATAATGCATCGTCAGTGCTTCTAATGAGTGTCATTCTCGCATAGCGCCATGTGTCATGAGATGTTCATTTTTATGTCTTTACCTTAAAAAATTGACCCCAAAAAAAAAAAAACAAGTCAGAAAATCACACCAACAACAAAATTCTTGTGAGATTATCTTTGACTATCATGTGAGAAAAATCCAAACTTGAATTTGGGAAATTTAGAGTAATAATGAGAGGAAGAGTAATGATCTCCAACATACTGTTATTGTTAGTATAGAAGCAAACTTGACTTTGAGCAATTATTTGAGATTTTTATGAATTTATTATGATTTTTGGAAATCAATACACATGGCAATGCCTAATGGGTGTGTCATCAGAGTTTCCAAAAGGTGTCGTTATCCCGTAGCTCCACGTGTCATTAATGTTTCATTTTTATGAGTTTATCTTTAAAAATATTCATGAAAAATCATTATAAAAAAATACAAAAATTACACTGAAATTTTTTTAAAATTCCTTGCGACGTGGTCTTCAACTTAATGCATGAAAATTGAAAATTGCCTTTGGAAAATTTGAAAGAATAATTGGAGGAAGAGTTATAGTAATGAAGACTAGCGATCTTCAACTTCGTGTTATTGTTAGTGTAGAAGCAAACTTGAGTTTAAGAAATTATTTGAATTTTTCTCTAAGTCAAATTTATATTTTACAATTGAAAAGATGAAGAACATGTCGCAAGAAGCTTGTGGCATTTTTTGGTGAATTTTTCAGATTTTTTAAGAATTATTTATGATTTTTGGAAGTCAAAACATTGTAAAATAGTAATAAATGGAAGATAATGACACATGGCAGCGCTTGAAGTGTCATCTCTGAGACCTGCGAGGAATGCGGCTCAGATTGAAGTGTTATCTCTGAGACCTGTGAGGAATGTGGCTCGGTTAACTTTATGTTTCCGAGACCTGCGATGATGGAATTGACGGCATTAAACAAATTGGCGGATCATAAATGGGGGGTACACCTAGGTGAAGAGAATTTACATTTTAAAAAGCTTTTAAATTATATTGAGGATTTTATACGATTACCATTATTTTCTTAAGTGTCACATTTGTTTTACAAGTGTTAGATGGAAATATACATATAGATTCTAATTAAGTTGTTGATATACATATATATATTTATTTATTTATGAACCTTACGCGAGTTTCAATACAAGGATACAAGGGTCTTCGAAGCTTATAAATCTTTAACTTATTTTATTTTACTATGTTTATTTATCTTTATCTTTTGTTATTCTATATAGTATTAAATAGCTTAAGTTTTTCTAGAATATTTTGCCCCACGAGTCTTAGAGATATCCGAACCGTGGCAGCGAGGATTGCGAATTAGGTTGACTAGATGTTTCCTGAGTCCAGCGAGGATTACAGGGCAGGACGTGTCACCAATGGTGTCACAAGGAAATGGATAGTGATGGCTCTCCATGTGTGATTACCCGAATCTAAATGCTTTTATTCATTCATTTAATTATTTATTGCCAAGTGAGTAATGCCAGGAAGCTGAGATGAAATATGAGAACTACGTGTGGCTTGATCCCTCAGTAAAGGTACGTAGGCAGCCTATGGTTACAAGGTGCAACCACGAGTTAGAATGTTTGAGATTGCCAATGTATTATTGTCGTTATAAAAGTTGACATGAATTTTATTAGCAGATTGATTTATTTGAATTGTTGCGGCCTGAGGCTAGAATAATATGATGCTTGATTTGCTTGGATATACTTTAATACATGTTGAATGATTGAGAAATTATAAATGTTTGTTGACCGGTAAAATTTTTGAGAAATGTTCATTTTACAGGGGAGACTCTGCCGAAAGAAGCCAAACTCGAAATAAATTGAATTTTGAACAGAAGGACAATTAGATCATTTGTGCCTGGCACCTGCCAGATGTTGGACACGCATAGAGTTCGGCTCAGATTCCAAAGTGAAATTTGGGTCGAGTCCTGTCAAAACTTCTTATTCAAGGTTTGATAGGATTGATGTATAACTTGAATGTAATTTAAAAGGAGGTAATTACTGCCTTGCTTAAGTGACACTCTGACACCAAACCACCTTAATTATATTATGTTCTGTCCTCTTGCCAGCACATTATAGGAAGAACAGATGTTGAGATTTTTATAGGGGCGGGTGTTAAGGAATCTCAAGACTTCAAGAAGGAGGTTCTGGAAAAAAGGTTACCTGCAAAAAGGGAGATTACATTTGAGACACCATTATTTGGGTCAAAAACATTTTTGATAAATGTGGAGCCCGTCTTCAGCAAGGCATGAGAGACATTTGGTATAAATTACATGGGGATGGATGTCACTGATCAGGTAGTTGCATTTTGTATGTTTTAGAGTTCAATTCAAGACTTTTCTTTTGATCACTAAAGGGTATTTGTGTTTCTTCTGCACAAACAACAGGCGAGGAAAAAGAGAAAAGATGGCAAAGCTTAGGGAGGAAATCGCCGTCCAAAAAGCCAAGGAACTTATAGTAATTTTATGTATATTTGTATAATTTTAAAAAATTATAAATTTTACAAGTAATGCAATAAAATAATAGACAAATGACACAAGTCAGAATCTCAATGCTGCAGCATCACTTGTTCGCCACTAAAATATGTTTAGTAAAAGCTTTAAAAGGATTCACTGGAGCTTTAACATGGCTTCATTTACTATTCAATAAAGCTTCAAAATATTATTTTTATTTTTTGACTGAGAAGTCTTCATTAGTATTTTTATGAATTTTTTAAAATGATCTCAAAAGACGTAGAAAGTGTCAAATTAAGTTTGTAGAATTTTTTTGGTGTGTATTTTTATGCTATTTAATGAATTATTATGATTTTTGAAAGTTAAAGCATTCAAAAATAGTAATAAATGAAAGAGATTGACAAGTAGCAGCATTTAAATAATGCATCGTCAGTGCTTCTAACTAGTGTCATTTTTATGTGTCATGAGATGTTCATTTTTATGTCTTTACCTTAAAAAATTGAAAAAATAAAAGTCAGAAAATTACACCAACAACAAACTTCTTGTGACATTATCTTTGACTATCATGCGAGAAAAATCCAAACTTGAATTTGGGAAATTTAAAGGAATAATGAGAGGAAGAGTTGTAATACGGAAGAGTAATGATCTCCAACGTAGTGTCATTGTTAGTATAGAAGCAAACTTGACTTTGAGAAATTATTTGAGATTTTTATGAATTTATTATGATTTTTGGAAATAAATTCACATGGCAGTGCCTGATGGGTGTGTCATTAGAGTTTCCAAAAGGTGTCGTTATCCTGTAGCTCCACGTGTCATTAATGTTTCATTTTTATGAGTTTATCTTTAAAAAAATTCATGAAAAATCATTAAAAAAAATCAAAAAAAATACACTGAAAATTTCTAAAAATTCCTTGCGACATGATCTTTGACTCTAATGCGTGATAATTGAAAAATGCCTTTGGAAAATGTGAAAGAATAATTGGAGGAAGAGTTATAGCAATGAAGACTAGCGATCTTCAACTTAGTGTTATTATTAGTATGGAAGCAAACTTGAGTTTAAGAAATTATTTGAATTTTTCCCTAAGTCAAATTTACATTTTACAATAGAAAAGATGAAGAACATGTCGCAAGAAGCTTTTGGATTTTTCGGTGAATTTTTCAAATTTTTTAAGAATTATTTATGATTTTTGGAAGTCAAAAAATTGTAAAATAGTAATAAATGGAAGATAATGACACATAGCAGTGCCTGAAGGTGAATCGTCAGCTTTTCCAACGGATGTCAGTATCTCATATTGCCACGTATCATTAATGTTTTATTTTTGTGAGTTTAAAAAATTTACGAAAAATCATTAAAAAAATAAAAAAATACATAAAAAAATTTCTACAAATTCGTTGCAACATTATCTTTCGACTCTAATGTGTGAAAATCAACATTTGACTTTCAATTGAAGTTATAATTGGAGGAAGAGTTATAGTGATGAAGACTAGTGATCTTTAACTTAGTGTTATTTTTAGTATGAAAGCAAACTTTAGTTTGAGAAATTATTTGAATTTTTCTCTAAGACAAATTTATATTTTACAACTACAAAGATGAAAAAAAAATGTCGCAAGGAGTTTGTGGCATTTTTCGGTGAATTTTTCAGATTTTTTTAATAAGTAATTATGATTTTTGAAAGTCAAAATATTGTAAAATAGTAATAAGTGGAAGAGAATGACACATGGCAGCGCCTGATGGCTAGATCGTTAGCTTTTCCAATGGGTGTCAGTATCTTGTAGCTCCACGTGTCATTAATGTTTAATTTTTATGAGTTTATCCTAAAAACTTCATGAAAAATTATTAAAAAAATCAGAAAAATACGCCAAAATTTCTATAAATTCCTTGTGACATGGTCTTGAACTCTGATGCATGAAAATTGAAAATTGACTTTGGAAATTTTGAAGTAATAATTGGAGGAAGAGTTATAGTGATGAAGACTAGTGATCTTCAACTTAGTGTTATTATTAGTATGGAAGCAAACTTGAGTTTAGAAATTATTTGAATTTTTCTCTTAGTCAAATTTATATTTTACACTTGAAAAGATGAAGAAAATGTTGCAAGGAGTTTTTGGTATTTTTCGGTGAGTTTTTCAAATTTTTTACGAATTAATTATGATTTTTTGAAGTCAAAACACTGTAAAATAGTAATAAATAGAAGAGAATGACACATGGCAGTGTGTGATGACTGGGTCCTCAGTTTTTCCAATGGGTGTCAGTGCCACATGTCATTAATGTTTCATTTTTGTGAGTTTATCTTAAAAAATTCACGAAAAATTATTTAAAAAATCAGAAAAGTACACTGAAAATTTCTACGAATTCCTTACAACATTATGTTCAACTCGAATGCGTGAAAATCAAAATTTGATTTTCAGAAATTTGAAGTTATAATTGGAGGAAGAGTTATAGTGAGGAAGAGTAATGATCTTCAACTTAGTGTTATAGGTAGTAGTATATAAAAAAACTTGAGTTTGAGAAATTATTTTTATGTGTCAAATTTGTATTTTGCAACTGAAAAGATGAAGAAAATGTTGTAAGGAGTTTGTGGCATTTTTCAGATTTTTTACGAATTAATTATGATTTTTGAAAGTCAAAACATTGTAAAATAGTAATAAATGGAAGAGAACGACACATGGCAGCGTTTGACGCCATTCCTCCGCTCTACTCCTTCCTCCATGGTTTTAGGTGAGTAAACCTTCGTTATAACATTCTTTTTCTGTTTAGCTTACCTTGTTTTTTTTTTTTTTGGATGAATGCTTTCTTCTAATACACGGTTGCTGATTGTTAATTTATTTGTTTCCATCAGTATTCAAATTAAGTTTTTTTTTTACTAGTTGAACATGTTTTTCTTAAGAACTTGTAATAACTTGAATCATGGTAGCATAACTACCACTCCTGGTTGCATTTATGATTTAGGTATTCTCTCTTCTTCTTTTTTTAGTCGCTGATACATTAATTTGGGTATTCTCAATTCTTCTTTTTGTAGTTGCTCGTTGCACACACGGTTGCTGATACGTTAATTTGTTTATAATTCTCACTTTTTTTTTTTTTTTTTAGTAATTAGATGAATTGATTGACTGCAGTATTGAAATTTTGGTATTATATGCTTATGTATCATAAGCTTATGTCCTATATGATGTAGGAATGGAAGAATATTCAAATATTTCTGCAAGTTTAGAAGTTATTGATGAAGATGAAGTTGTTGAGCTAGAATCTGATGGGATTAAAATTGAAAGTAATGGGGATGATGAGATTGCCATGGACAACAGAATAGATGTGAAAGAAAAAAATACAAGAGCCGAAGGTTGGAACGCTGTTTGACAATATTTATGAGTTAATTCAATATTATAGAGAATATGGGAAACCATCTGGCTTCCCAGTGATAAAGAGGTCATCAAAAAAAGGAGATGATGGAGAGTTGAGATATATTACTCTTGCATGTGCTCGTTTAGGGACCTGCAAAAGTAATTCAAGTACCCACTACTACAAAAAAGCAAAAAGACGACGGTAAATCACCGTCGTGTATTCGGTTTTTCAATGGTTGTGGAATCCACCGTCATCTTTTCCCTCATAAACCACGACGCTAAATCACCGTCGTTGTTAAAATATACAACGTCATCAACAAATACAAAACGACGTCTTTGTACTGCAAAAAGATCTAAAAAAGCAGTCGAGGATGAGAATAGACGACCAACTCTCTAAAAAAACGTCGTTAAAAAGGAAAAATATGACACATATTAACAGAACAAGGCCGCAAGATAGACATACAACGACGAAAACTAAAATAAGACGCCGTTAAATATCATTTTCACGACAATAAAAAATATGAGGTCTTTAAATACATTAGAAGACGACGTTATTGATTCCTACTACGTCGCCTATATAAAAACAGCCGTCGTAAAATAAATTTTCCACTTCGATTTTTCTATAAAAGATGACGTGGAAATAGTTGTCAGTGTCATTATTTACGACGTATGTATTTATAGAGTAGACGTTGAACAACGAAACAACGTCGGTTACAAATATATGAGAGTCGTATTACAAAATTTATACGTCCTATTTTCAGAAACAAACAACGACGATAAATATTAGACGTTGTTAAATAAAACAACGTCGAAAACAAATAAAAACAGACGTGTTTAGTCTGCTAAAGTTTTAAAAAATAGTCGAGGATGAGAATAGGCGACCAACTCAAACAAATCACCGTCGTTAAAAAGGAAAAATATGACACATATTAAAAGAACAAGGCCGCAAGATAGACATACAACGACGACAACTAAAACACTACGCCGTTAAATATAATTTTCACGACAAGAAAAAATATGACGTCTTTAAATACATGAGAAGACGACGTTATTGAAATCTACTACGTCTCTTATTTACAAACAACCGTCGTGAAATAAATTTTCCACTTCGATTTTTCTAAAAAAGATGACGTGGAAATAGTTGTCAATGTCATTATTTACGACGTATGTATTTATATAGTCGACGTTGTATTTATATGTATTCATTACTCACGCCGCACTTATTAATGTAGACGACGTTGAACTTCTAAACAACGTCGGTTCCAAACATTACAGAACATCGGCGTTGATTATGATGAGAGCCGTATTACAAATAACGTCGTTTAATTGATATTAGACGGCGGTTATAATGAATTACCGTCGAATTCATTTCGTTCCTCTTCGTTTATAAAAGAACTTGCGACGTGGAAAATGTATGATGACGTCGTATTTTTTAACGTTCAGATTATTTATCTCGTTTTTTAGACGTCGGTATTATGGGATTGGAGTCGTGTTATTTAGAATTACATGGCGGTTCTTAATCCTTCCCCGACGTGATATCCTGAATAATTGCTTCACAATAGCGTCGTGGTTCTTCATTGTTACGTTGCTTTAAGACGTCGGTAAATATGCTGAATAACTGGTTCACCATAACGTCGTGTTTTATTTGAACAGACGTCGTTTTTTATGCAGAATATAATGATGTAATCTGGAACCAGTATTTTTTGCACTGATTGTTTTGTGGCCAAAACCTGTATAATGAAAGTGAAGAAATCACATTACAATATATTACAAAATTAATGTCATACACTGCCAATTACATAAGCATCATTCAATCCATATATCTTCACACCCACCTCGAATATTTTGACCACCTAACTCACCCACCAGTTCATCAAATGTGTCAACATTTGGCATCCCTCTAGTAAATGGCTCACACTCAATTATCACATCACCTAAGACTTCATCACCAATAACATCATTATATTCTCTATTAGGCATTGATAACACTACCGACCAACCACGATGCATCGGGTCGTCAACAAAAAATATTTGTTTGACTTGAGAAGCCAAAACAAATTGGTCATTCCTATGTCCAATTTTACTCAAATCTACAAGGGTAAATCCAAGTTCGTCGACTACAAGACCAGAACTATCTATCCAATCACACCTAAAGACTGGGATTGTAAACTTTTGGTAGTCAAGGTCCCAAATTTCTTGAATGACACCATAGAAACCCATATTTGAGAGAATTGGGTTTTTATCCTTGGCACTAACAACTTGCATGGTATGTGCAAGTAAATAAACTCCACTATTTTGAGTTGTCCGCACATCATCTTGTGCCTTGATATTGAATTTAATACCTTTAATAAGATAGCTCCTATATAATGGCACTGCCATGTTTGGACCAGCTGCTAGCCACCTTAAATTTTCTGATACGCCATGATTGTCTTCCTCAAGTTCACTTTGAACCTGCAAATTAATCAAATCTTAATTCAATCTAACATAGAAATAAGAAGAAAATTAAAAGAAGAAATATGTTATTCAACAACATATACCTTGAAGCGTA
>NW_023010437.1:0-15400 GCF_902201215.1 Prunus dulcis | reverse complement strand
CTATTCCTTTCTCAACCAACTCCCAAATCCCATGAGATTTGAAAATGGTTTTCATCCTTATGCTCCAGAACTCATAGTTCTCACCATTGAAGATCGGAGCTCGCAGCTCACCACCTCCAGATCCTGCCATGTTAGACACAGATCTCCAAAAAAGCAAGTTCGTCAGAAATCGCAGCTCACTTCCTTCACATATTCAAACGCCCAGCTAAACAATCAAACCTGGCTCTCTGATACCATGTTAGAATTCATCAGACTATGATATGTCATTCTTAACTTTTGGATTATTGATAGATGGAGCTCATGTAGGAAGAGAAAACACAGAGAGAAAACTTGGAGAAGAAGAAGATGAGAATGACTGAGTCTGTTATCTCACTTAGTCATGCACAAGCTGTGCATGACAATATAACCATTAGGAATAGTTATTCTCTTTTACATCATCCAATCTAACCATTGATTAAACTATCCTATGAGATAGCTACACCTGGCACAATTCTACTACAACTAAGAATACATCTCAGCTGTCCATTGGACTGTGATCCAAAGGTTCACAATTAAACAACAAATATACTCAGCTAAAACACTTATACTTTAACATTTTGAATATCCCCAAGTGGCTGGCTTTATTTGTTTCTTGTTAAGTAAGTTCTCCCTTTCCTGTTTGATTGCTCCTTTTGGAGCTTTTGTTTCCTTGTTTTTTGGGTTGCCCTTTTGGTACCCAGAAAAGAAAAATAAATATTGAAGCACTAATACCAAGCAACAGCAACAGACATGAAGATAGTCAAAAGATTTGTTGCAAGCTTGCATTCATCCCTAATACAAAATGTCCAAAATATTTTTCCCAAGGGGAAACCTTTAATTCTTTTTATAAATTTTCTTTAACAAAAAATTAATCCATTATTTATACATATATAGTTACAGCACCAGAACATGAACAGATTAATCTCCTTCACTTCCACAAATAGAAGAAGTTCATAAACTAAGAGTGGAGATAAAATATCAACCAGGTATGGCCACTAATGTATAATCCAATCTTTATTACTTATCTCCATGTGATTTGAATGAAGAGGCAGCATATCTGGCTGAGAAGCTTCGTTGAGAAGAGTCCTCATTCATTTTGTCCCAAGAACCATCATCAAAGTTCTTTTCATAGCTCACACGATCATACCGATAACCGCCCTGATTTCCGACATTTCTCTGCCTTGTGGTTGCCTGTCGTCCGAGTTCTCTTATCCATGGAAGCTTCAACTTTAGACGTCCCCAGCAAGAAAATAAACCTTCCTTTTTATCACTAGGAGGTGGAATTCTATCCATGACTTGTTCTTTTACAGTCACAAGTTCCTGCTTAGTTTTTAAGTCATAAAAGAATTGTAGACTCCCAAAAAGCTGTAGGGTCTCCTCTCCCCGTCTCTGTCTCTCTTTCCCTTTTTCTATTTTTTAAGGATTTTTAGTGTGTGGTAGCTAGAGAAGATGGTGAGCGATCAAAAGGAATAAGGTCTTTGTGTTTTCCAGGGAAAGAAGAAAGTGGTACCAAGAAACTAATTTTGAAGAAGAAAATGAGAAGTGGGAAAGTGAAGGAACAATTTATCTGGCTATATGATTTTAGGAATTTGTTCTGCCAAAGAGAATCTTTGTTCATATGATGATATGACAGTTTGGCAATGACCTGTGTGATTTATATGGTTGAAGGAACAAACATTAAAAAAAAAAAAAAAATTGTCATGGAGAAGGTAACCGAAAGAATATAATTTCTCTTATCATAAGTGCATGCGTAGTAGTGTATATATAGGAGTAAATTTTCGGCGTGACAGTCTACCCATATTATAGCACGTATATTTATTTATCAAAACAATACTACTATATTCTAAATCTACGACACATGAATCATGTCGTTTAATCATATTTTAACACGTAGATTAATATCACCACGTGGTAAGGTTTAATGCTTGAATCATGTTAATGCTTGGAGCCGTTCGATTGGTAAGGTTTAAGCATGCATAAGCATTGATGTTTGGACGGTTCCAATAGCATCGATGCTTAAGAAATTTTTAGACTTTGGCCTTATCAGTATCAGAAAAAACAAGTTTCTGAGTAGGAAATACTTTAATGCTTCTGAATAAATAAAAGAGAATTTATGTTCTTCTACTTAGGCTCATCTGAACCTCTTTTAAATAGGGTTTTGTATGGCAATATGTCATTTGTCCTTTTATTTGATGGCGACTAATGATGTATGAGTTTTGAAATTTTATTGATAGAATATCCTATGTATATAAAAAAAATTGCGTATAATTTAGTCCCATGGATAAACTACTCAGCTTCATATCATTTGGTCCTGTCATTTCATTCTTGGTGCAGATTGGTTTCAAGATGTGTGAGTGAGAAGGCTCATAAAACCTTTCCAGTTTTCAGGCCAGCTAATCCGCTTAATCTTGTTCCAGCCACCAGACGATTTCAAGGCCTCTAGCCCTTTTAATTACCTCATTCTTGCCAATGGTTCTACCAAACTTTTGGACTTAATACATACATTATAAGCAAAAGATTATTAGTCAGAGTTCAACTCCCATCGTTGTCAAAAGCACATATTATGAAAGTTAGAAAGCTTAAGTCCTCGCCACGGTAAGAGTTTGACTCTCGTCATCACCTTGCCTCTCCAGGTGTCAGTTTTCATTGACCAAAAGATGATTAGTAACTACAATTTTTCATCGCCCCAGCTGCATTGGAGGTTGACACTACGCAGTAACGTCACCGCAAAGTGAACGCATCAAATGTCACCTTCGCTCATCAAACATACGTGACATTAACCTAATGTTGCCAGAGCATGTCACGTATCTGCAATATTGTATGGATGATCAGCACCCTAGAAAAGATAACATGGCCTAGGGCAAATGGAAACCACCCCAATTCAGGTAGATGTCAATGACCAGGTAAACTAAGTAGTTTAGTTGACAGATCCATATGAACTACTCGGCAGCTCTTCATATCGCTTTTAACTTTTCTGTCTGAAGTAAATCGCCCAATAAGAGCTACTCACAATCAGTCTGCCAATGCTTCACATAACAAGAAGTTAAATAGTCAGAAACTACGCATCAGCTGATTTCTCATACTGTCAATAGCATGACCAATTTGAGCAACATGGAGCAGGGTTTGTAACACAAGCTGACCGAATTTTTGTTTGGCTTCAATTATTTATGTCTTCGGGCAAAATAACAATATAACAGAAGAAAAATGCTAATTCAATGCCATGGGGTTTGTTAAAACAATCACGGTCACCAACACTCTGACTTTAACAAGAGAAAAAATATAATAAAAAGCATCCCAGTATTATGAAAGCATTAGAGATAACTATCACACTATTGCAAGCTACCATAATGAAGGAAACATGAATATTTATATAAAACTGTGATAGTGGACGCTACTGGAGAGACAACCAAGTGTTCATCAGTAGTACAAGAATCAGATCAAACAAATGTGAGGACAAGGTTATATGGCATCTAACAAAATTGATTTTGGATTCCACTCCTCATGGCAGAAAAAGAGTGAGAATTGGACATTGGGAAGTCATTAAAATGGGAAATGATGCTGACGAAATCCAAAGGCATAATTTAACAATAACCTACCATCCAAGAGCAAAAGATGAATTGTGTATAAGGCTACATCCTGACTGCCACCTGTTCAGCAGAACTTTTCTTCACAACCCCTCTACAGCACAGTTCGTTCAATAACTCCAACGCCTCTTTTGCTAAGCCTTCATAAGCTATGCCTTCAATGAGAATGGTGTATGTTGCTTCAGTGGGTTTACATCCCTTTGATACCATATAAGCCAGGAAATCGATTGCACGACCAGTTTGCTTAGCCTTGCAAAGCCCCAACATGACGGAGTTGAAAGTAATTGCATTGGGCTTGATACCCGAATCTTCCAAATCATGGACAAACTTAATTGCTTCATCAACCTTTCCTTCTCTACTAAGCCCTCCCACAAGAGAAGAATAAGTAATTATGTCAGGCTTTAGACCCTTTTTGCGCATCTCATCCAAAAGCTCTATGGCACGTTCTGTTTTTCCCACCTTTGAGAGCCCATCAATTACTGTATTGTACGTGATTAGAACAGGAGAGCAACCCTTGCTACTTAGTTGATTGAGTATCCCAACTGCGTTATCAACCTTTCCATCTTTGCACAAGGCTGTGAGCAAAGTATTGTAGGTCACAATGTCGGGATAACAGCCCCGAGATACCATTATATCCAAATACTCAATTGCCCTATCCATCTTCTTTTCCTTGCAAAATCCATGAAGCAATGGGTTGTAACTCAAGGAATTTGGAGTACAACCGTGCTTAGGCATCTTCTCCAAAATGTCAATTGCTCGACCCAATAAACCCTTCCGGCACAAGAAGTTAATCAAAATATTGAAAGTAACAACACTAGGAGAGCAGCCTCTGTGAACCATGTCAGCTAATAGTTTCTCAGCATCCATCCACCTCCCAGTACTACACATGCTACGCAAAATAATATTGTGGGTAATGACGTTTGGTTGGCAATCAGATGATGGCATTTCATTCAAGAATCTGATTGCTTCATCCAACCTCCCTTCCTTGCAAATACCATTGATAAGAACATTATAAGTTACCACATCAGGCTTGCATCCTTTGCTCCTCATTTCATCCAAAAGCTTCATAGCCTGCTCAACCCCATATTCCTTACAAGTTGCTTCAATCAGTATGGTATATGTAATGACATCCGGATAACACTCCCTTTGCAACTGCCGATCAAGAACTTCCATCGCTTGTGTCAATTTCCCACTATCACACAAAGTACGCAGGATTGTATTATAAGTGACAACATCTGGAGAAACACTCATCCGGTCTAAAACCCTTAAAGCATTATCAATCTCACCAGCTTTGCAGTACCCACTAATCAAAACGTTGTAAGTTATAACATCAAGAATAGCCCCGGACTCTTCTAGAATGTTCATAATCCGTGTCGCCTTCCTTGTCTTTCCACTCTTACAAAACCCACGGATTAAACTCGTGCACGCAATATTATCCGGAATATCGCCACGAAAAACCATGGTCTCAAGAAACTTAAATCCCTCTTCCAATTCCCCATTTCTAACCAGTCTACGGAGCTGATTGTTACTCTCAAATTCCTCAAAACCATTCGAAGAATCCATTTTATTCAAACTCCCATGTGGGGTATTTTCAACATTTTGCAACCTACCATTGGAACTAAGCGTTTCAACCTTCGACGCAACAAGTACAGGCTTTCGCCTATGTTTCTGGTAACCATCATGTATTCTACATTGAATGCTATCAGACAGAACAAGAAACCGAGTTCTGCAGCCAACAAAGACCCTCACAGAACTGGGTGTGGTGGGACCAACCTTATCACTAACCCTACCCCCAAAAGTACCACTCTTTCTTGTACTGTTCCTATGAACTCTGTGAAATGAGCAAAACCCATCAGGGGTTTGCTTTAAAGGTACCACCATATCCATAACTTCACTTCCTAGTGTACAGAAACCAAAACCCAACACTTAAAATCTCATGCTTAAACGAAAATATAGCAAAGAGGGTAAAAACAAAAACAGATTGCAGACTTGGGTTGGGTGTTTGTAACAGAGAGAAATGATTATAGAGCAGAAGAGATAGAGCTAGAGAGAACAAGCTTACCCCGAGCGTGTTTCCTTCTTTTTTTAAAGTTGAATAAAAGCTATCAAAAGGAAGAACAGGTATCACATAAGAGAAAGCAGAGAGGCTTGAAGACTGAAGAGGCGGTGGTGGGTGACAATGTTCCGCCGTTTTGCTTATCCGTTTTCTGTCGTTTTCTCGCTTCTGCAAATGCAGGGTACATAGTGGAAGGGGCCTCGTACTTTGAAACGTTGAAACTGGGAGGCAAATGAACAGGAGTCCTCAAAGGCAGGCCTGATAATATTTCACATGGCCCAAGTAAGGCTTAGCCCAAACTGAAGGTTTCTAGGGCTTTCTCATCCTTTGGGCCTTGGGCATTAAAGATTTAATTGAAAAACACCCCTCTAAAGAATTACACAATTTCGATCGAAAAAAAACGAATACACAATTTGATAAATAAAAAATAATACTTACACAAATGACAATTTTAAAAATTTAAAAAAAAAAAATTTTGATAGCAATGGGCTTGTTGCTTAAGTAGTTCAAAAGAGCATTACTACTACACCCGAAGTCCTAAATTTGCTTGTACAAAAGAAAAAAAAAAAAAAAAAGACTTTCATGTTAGAGCAGATGAATAGAAGACTTTCATGCTCAAGTGACAACCCATTTGATTCACAGAATGGATGGACTCCTTGGTAACGAAGTTGTCATGCTCATTCTATGGCATGTGAATAGAAGACTTGCATTCCATTATTTGGGAATTCTTGGAAAATGAAAACAAGGAATTTTTTTTCACTTCCACATTTAGTTTATGCAATAATAAAATATGTTTGTTTTACAATAATACCCTCCACATTGCATATTTAAAAGAGATATTTAGTGATATACCCATTTCTAGCACTAATATTATAAATAAACCCTACACAATTGAATTCCTATAAACAAACCCAAAAAAAACCCAAAAAATGATATCTAGCCTTATTGAATTTAATATTGATTATTAAATTACTTTGATGCCTTATTGAGTGCTTTGGGTATTTTTATGAGATTTTGGGGTTGGGCTTGTTTTAAGAAATTGATGGCAGTTTTGTAATTTATAAGAAGTTAAAAGGTTTTTTGTTATGTTGTAAATGGGCTTTGGGTGTGTTTCTAAAGTCCATTTTATATAGGGTATTTTTATAATTTCGGCCCCCATATTGGGTATAATAGTGAATCTCCCTATTTAAAAGTGGGGGTTCAAATTTAATACAAGGGTAATTTAGAAACAAAAATTGCATGAAATTTAGTAATTGCTACGAAACTATCAATTAAAGTAACAGGAAACCAAACACATTCTTCTCACCTCTCGTTTGTTAATCAAGCTTCTTCTTCTTCTTCTTTTTATTATTAAAAAAAAAAAAAAATCTTTTATGTGTTCATATGAACACACATTATATTTTCACGAATTTTTATTTTAAAATGGTTTACTAAGCAAGAACAATGTTTATCTAACAAAAGTAATCACATAACTAAAAATAATAAGTGTAACATTAAAGGTCCATATGCTTCCTCCAAAGTTTGGACCATCGAAATAATGTTGAAATGGACTTCAAATTTATTTAATTAATGTTACACAGGTGTGTCACTACACGATTTAGGGGCATTTTTCTTCCGGCAGCTGTAAATTGGATGGGCTGTCGTAAATGGCAGATTGATGAAATTGTCTCATTTGTCTGAGTTCAAAAATCAAGCCCTAAAAATGTTTCGAAAGGGCAGTAGAGCCTTATGAAGCATCTTGGTTACCTTCACTAACCAAAACAACAGCAACTTACAAATAAATTTTCTAGCTTGGCATGAGAAGCTTGTGGCATGGGAGCAAAATTGTCATGAGTTTACTGAAGAGAAAACTAAGTGTTCCTAGGGGAAAGATGGGGTATTAAGGTAGGAGAGAAAGGAATTTGCAAAGAGGTTTGGTTGAGCATGAGGAAAAAGAGAGAAAATGGTGGCTTGAGTGTTTTTTCGGCAGCTTGACAGAGACTCTGTCAAGTGTTAGAACAGCTTGCCAATAGGGAAAACTAAGGGAAAATGATGGGCTGAGCACGAAATTGTTGGGTTTTGGGAGTAAGAGAGGAAGCTTTCTCTCTGATGTGGTTGATGCTTGTCGGGTAGAAGAGGCCTCTTTTATAGCCGCTGGAAGCTGACATTTTCCAAGAAACCCTAATGGTTTCTATCCAATTTTGCCAAGTCTTTCCCTTCCTTTCTCCCCTCATTCTTTTAATCATCCTATTTTGGTGAAATCTACTTTGCTCTTTTGCACAAAATCAGGGATTTTGGGAGCTCAAGGTCCCTTTTTTCGCAGCTGCCCTGGTGAAGAATTCCTATTTTCAATCATCCCCCTTCCTTTCTTTCCTTCCTCCTTCCATGGACAAGTCTGACAAGGGAAAGAATTAGGTATGTATGCTGGTTCAAAGGGTGATTTGCTCAAGTATCCCTTAGTTTTTGGATGTTTTTGCTTGAAACTTGTTCCCTCCCGTGTGTTGGAGATTCCAGCAGTCTACAGATGTGAATGACTTTTGGTTTTTGTCATGATTTTGTCTCCAGCCATGTGCTGGAGACTTTAAGATATTTTGTTGGTCACTTGGGTCATTCTTTAAGGTAATTGGCTAATTCACTAAAAGGATGGGCCAACTTCCCAAAGTGATGGGCCCTTTTTTTCTAAGGTAATGGGCTATTTTCCCTTTCATGCTTATCCACATATTTGGGCCTAAAAAATAGGCTTGGGTTCTGAGGCTCCCAAGCAATCCGGGACCTCCATTTCTTGGTCCATCAATGGGCTCATGACAACTTATTACCATTCATGCCACAACCCACTCAAGCAAGCTCCGGGCATTCTAGTGGCTTTGGCCCACTTAGGCTTATAGCGTAGCGTGTAGCTTATTTGTTTGGCGTGGCATGTGTGCAAGCATATATGACGAATTTGCGCATGCCTAAATCGAGTTTCTTCTCAATAAGGTATCGCATTGGGCCGAACCGTAGATTTTTTGAGTCTCAACACACGATCCACAAAATTTTCAGTAGAAAAATGTAAAAATACAAATAAAAAAATAAGACACACGTTAAACCTTAATTATATAGCTAGCGATTTAATTTGCTTAAATTCAATATCCTTTATATAGTTGGTGGTCTAATTTTGTAGATGCCTGTCTCTGTTCAAAGCTCCTTTTAGGAAGCTATAAGAAGCCTCTCAACACAAGGCGTAACAACTATTCGAATACCATTCACCAATGGAAAATGTATATATATATAAAGATTTATTTCAATTTAGAAAAAGATATTCCAAAGGATACAACTTGCAACCTTTTCAACATCCAGAACATCAAGCTTGTCAAATAAGGTCAGAACCTGCACAGCACTTAAGGTATATGGTATATGTGGGTCATGCCCAGTGTATAAACAAAGCTGTATCATCATTGTCTCTACAACTCAAAATCACCAACAAAGTACAAACCCGAGCTGGTCATCTCGAGCAAAAAGTAATCATATAACTAACAAAAATATTTGTAGCATTTCAAAAAATAATGCCATAAAATGCTCGGTACTCCTTATGATATTTAAAGCCTCGTATGCCTGCTCTCAAAGTTTCAACGATTGAAATAATGTGGAAAATAAATTTTAAAAATTTAAAATTGATGTCACAGGCATGCCGCTACACGATCCACGAAACTTTCAGTTGAAAAATGAAAAGTACAAATTCAGAAATAAGACGCGCCTTAAAACCTAACTTATAACCTTTGGAGTATGTGTATTGCGACACATCAAATTTCAATTAGCAAAGCCAAAAAAAAACATGATACGCCCAATATCAGATTACAAGTTGGAATTGTGCAGCTCAAATATCTTTGTCCTTTAGCAATACTTTAATAGGAGAAATACGGACATATGACTGGACGAATAACTACGATGCCGACACGTGTCCACGACAGGTGGGTGGGACTTTGTCTTTTTTGTACCTTTTATGCGTTTGTTTAGAATTTTCGCTTCCGGATGCTTCGAAACACCAATACAAAATTAAAAAATCCTATTAGATGGGATTTTCAGGGAACTGATCGCGAGGGTAGCGGGTGCGTGTCAGGGTTTTATTCGCCCACGCAGGCATATTTATAATACCATGGTTTTCGTGTGGTCGTAGGTGATTTCCGTAGATGCTGTTGCTGTCCCAACACGTGTTCCGAGTCTCGGGACTACAACAAGTTCTTATTATGGGCGCAGTTGGGTTGCCTACACCGTCTACCGAGTGGTTTTGCAAACGGCTCATAAATAGCTGCAGCTCGCCGAGTCGACATGGAGTCATTTTCTATGTCTTGTTTTCTTTTTCTCTCTAATTCCCAATTTTAATATCACAACTTAAAAACTATGCTGAATTCCTACATACATATTCTGAAAAGGGTTTTGTCTGAGCAAAAATTAAAAATTTATGAAAAGGATTTTCTGCGGTTTTTTCCCCTAAATTATTTTGCTATTGTCAATTTACCCTCTAATTAATTTTTTCGATAAATTAAGTACTCAAATTTTTTAAAAATAACGAATTTAGGGCCTACATTTAGATTTTTAAGGATTCTATTAAATTAAAGGTAAATTTGTAACGTTGCAGAAAATTAAAATTATACCTTATTAAAATATCAAATAATAGTATTAAAAAGTTTATACAAAATCTTAAAAATAGAAAAGAAAAAACGCCACCCCCATTAGCCATCCCAACACCTCTATTCTCAATTTTTTTTAAAACCCATAAGAACTTACTAGTTCTTTGACACATACTCACGCATGTGTCAATTGGTTTTATTTTTTATTTTATTTTTTATTTTTAGAATTAAGAAAATATAACATGGGTAGTTATGTTCCATAAAAGTAGGACATATTATATGATTTTATTTTTAATTTTTAATTATAAAAAAATATGAATTTACCATATTATCCTCATTTAATTACTAATTTAAAATTTTAATGTTTGAATTAACCAAGGGCATTTTCTGGTATTTTGAATGTTTCATCATTCCCTGCCTTTTGCTTTCTATATTTATATAAGTATTCTCCCAAATGCTATCATAAACGCTTATAATTGTCAAAAGGGGCTAAACGCTTTTGTTTGGTAAAAAGAGTTTTTAGCCATTTAAAAAACAATCCCAAATATAAAGAGAACTTTAATGAAAAATTAGGCGAATTTACATGTCACGACTAGTTAACTTAACGAGTGGCTAACGGGTCCACCCCTTTTCAATATGACTCGTTTAGCATCAACCCAAATACTTAATTTTTTTTTTTTTTGGGTGCAAATTTGTGTTGCGTTAACGGGTACAATATTGTCAGGTCTAATTCTTATCAAATATTTGCAAAAAAAAGGTTCGTAATGTATCCTTTGTCATAAAAGAAAAACAATAATGCGTTGAATGAAATACTATCATAAAAAAAACCATATAGAGCCCCAAATATAAGTCCCTCATTGTGGGAAAGATATCTTTAGGGTCTAAAATAGTCTACCAAAGCTCTAAATAGCTCTCTAACCACTATATTTTTACAATCCTATTTAGAGGCTATAATTAGGGATGCCCCAATAATGTATCCTTCTACCGTCATGTCGAGCGGCAATCGAGTTGCGCAATGTTGTATCCATCCGCGTCTTATCACTTTTGTTTTTGTTTCTTTTTGTATTGATTCATAAAAGGAAAACAAGTTGTAATCTGATGCCTACGCACGCATCAGACTTCAAGCCTGGCTGAGGAGCTGCTTGTTTTTGGCCAAAGCAGCAGCCAGCGAGCGACCAAATTATATGTCTCAGGTTTCGAAAAAACCCGACTTGGGGGAGAATCCGAAACCCTAGATTTTCTTCTTCTCCCTTCCACCATTATTTAATTAATTTCATTAATTTAATGGAGAATCAGCAAATGGAAGAAAAAGAGGAGAGCCTGGATAGATCGATGACGTGTTATATCTAGTGGGGGCATCGCAGCCTCTCTCTCTTCCTCCATAGCCCCCACCAAACTCTGCATAGCCCCCACCATCTCTCTCAGTCCTCCCCCACATCATTTCCCCTTTCGTTTTTTTATTCTTTTCCTTCTCAGATATTTTCTCTCTCTCTACTTCTCTCTCTCTCTAAATTCTCTCATGAGCTTCTTTCTTCTTCGTCAGGCATACGCTCTCTACCTTGTCTCCTCCACCATTGAACCAGATCTCCTCATCTTCATCTCTTCCCTCAGTTCGTCTCCGCTTCTTCTATGGACGCCACCGACCTTGAAATTTCCTCTCATCCTTGCGTCTCTCAGGCTGCATTCTCCTTCTTTTGCTCTATTCTATTGCCTCTACGGCTTCCGAGCTCCCAATTTTGCTGCTTCAGGACGGAATATCCGTTTCGTCTTTGAGCTAACGGTTTGTTTGGCTGCCGAGAAAATTTTGAGAAATTATAAGCGTAAACGGAGATGGACATGGGAATCGTGTAATTATGGATTTATCGCATGCCCTACGCGGCTAAAAGTCGTAAGTGTCATGCTTTTCTTTCATTTCTGATGATTTCTAGCTCACCCAAATGTTGCATTGAGCTCTTTTTTCAGTACTTATATTGCAAAATTTGCAAATATATGGCCAGTGAGACTGGTTTGCAATTGTTCTTACAGTAGTTTATGTTTTTTGTTCTTGGAATGTTGATTTTCAGGATATAATGAAGTAAGGTGATTTTGTTTCCGAGACGCGTACTTGGGCTCTCAAATCAGGTACAAGCTACTACTTCTTGTCATGCCTTTATTTTGATTGAGATATTTTCATTCTATTCTTGCCGTAAATTGTACAGTACTCACTACAAATCGCTTTTAACTTGGCTGTCTCAGTACTGTTTTGATGACTTTCTAACTTTACTTTAAACTTTACCTTGTTAATTGCACACGCTTTTTTTTTCTTCTCATATCTATGTGAAATCCACGATATGTGTTCCGTATTTTTGTTCTAATTAGTTTTTTTTACTTTTAATTGGATGGTGTTTGTGGTTGATACATTATATTTCTGACAAATCAAACTCCAAAATTTCTGTTTTATTCATGATGTGCTTATACGTATGCATTAGTAGTATATAGAGTCTTGTACAAGCACCAAAGTAGCTTATATAGTATATTTGGGGTTAACCCATGACCAATTACAAGCCTCTTTGTAAATGGGTCAATGGAACAAGATGTGTTCCTTTGCCCTTCTTAGGCTATGTTATTGTTTGAATCTCACTACATCATTAAGTGTGTTTTTTCTGATGTAGTAGATTAAATTAAATTCATGTTTGGTACATTAGGAATGTACAATATGTACAATCGTATGTTTATACTACAATATGAACATACAACCGTTATTAATAGTTGTCAATGCGTTATGAACGTGCATTCATAATCTAGATTCTTGAATAATGTTATGGATGTATACTCTAAATGTGCGTTTCTTAATGAATATAGTTATTGGAATAGGCATATAATAAGCCCTTTTTTTGCCTTGACGACGCATGCGGCTTTTCATATTTCTTAATATAACTTTTCAGATAGTTGAAAGTGTATGTGATGTCTTTCACTTGGGAGAAGACTGATAATGATTAGTGACTTGAAAATGTGCTCATTTTTCTTCGTATGTGTTTGCATTGTACAAATGGTGGATTTTAGGGGTCAAAAAGTTTTTTAAGTTCAATTAAATTTTGGTTGGTGGTTATCAAGATATGGAGTGAAGCATGATAGTTTGTACAGATGGAAGGCAGGAAAAAAAAAAAATGGAGATGATTTTGGTAGTTAGTGTGCGGTTAGATAACAATCTTAACATAGTACAAGTTTATGGAAGTAGAGATGCAAACAAACTGAGTCGACCCCTTGTCAGTTTGTATTTACTATGTTCTTATTCCTTTTTATCGAGCTTGAATCAAGCTTATCTAGATTGGCATTCTAAAAATTGGCAAGCTTTACATTAATGAATGAACTTGTAAATTGAGTTATGCTAGAGCTTAAGCTTGACCTTTATCCTGACAAATGTAGACCTAATAATTATTAGTACCTAAAATATGAAACTATTCTTTTAAATTAAAAGCAATAAAAGTACTTAAATATGTATTTTTAAAATATACATTTCATTTCTTAAGGCCCCATTCAAGTGTTTATTGGAACATGATAACCAAAAAGACCTTTTATTCTTGTTCCAATATTTTTTTCATGTAGTACTATGAATTAAAATATGTTTAAAAAAAAAATCCTTTAAAAAAAGAGTAATACTACAGACACCAACTTACGGCACCAATTTTTGGACACCAATGATGTGGTGGTATGTCATTTGTTTTCATTCTGAGCCCACTATGAACCTTACTTATCCACAACAAATAAGAAATTGCCACATTAGTTGGTGTCTCAAATATTATTGTAAAAAAAAGAAAAAGAAAAACCCATAATTTTGAAGGAAAAAATAGCATTTTTAATAAATCATATGGCGGTAGTTTAGTCAAAAAAACACAAAAATTGCATTTCTAAGAAATGTGATGTGAAGGTGAAAATGTCCCATATTGGAAAACTAACAAACCTTAAAAGGGCTTATAAGGAGTTGGGTTACGTCCCCCATTGCCAATTGGTTTTGGGGTGGAACCCCAACTTCCTTCATGGTATCAGAGCGGTTTGCCCACGTGGGAAGCCCAACGGCCACACGTGCCCCGCATTACCCAATATGTGTTGTCCAAGTGTTAGGCTTGAAAATTCGCCACATGTGCGAGGGCATGTGAAAATCCTAAGGTATCCTCTAATAGTGCAAGCATAAGTAGACATTTGGATTCATAGATCTTACTTAAGTACCATATATTTTCCCAATGCATACATGATGGAGTCTTCAAGGTATCACAATCTCCCTTCCTTTAGGCCTTGGTCCCCTTACCAATATGGGAAACATACATAGAACATATATTAGTGGATGAGCCTATTTGATGTGGTATGCGCTCATTTACCTACTTATGAATCTATGCTACCTTTTAGCATTGGGGTACGATGCCCTTTCCGTCAATGGGAGGGTGCCTTCCTTACGCAGGCAATGGACTAGGTGGCTCTAATACTATCTAAGGCCTCCTAAGAAAGTAGTAGTTAAGTTAACATTTGGATTGATATGCCTATCTTAATCAACTTAGATCTTGGAAATGCATAGCCAATGTAGGATTCAGAGTATACACAAGGCTTCCTCCAAAGTATCCTAAGTCTCCTCAACAAATTGCCAATATACAATTTAGGGGTATCATAATCTCCTCTCCTCTAGGCCTTCGCATCGTCACAAAAAATGACCACATAATGGACAGGTATTTTCTATATGAGATGCAATCATTGGCCAGCCTACGAATCAATGATACCTAGTATCCCCTTGCCAGTTGTGAAAACTTTGGTTATTGGGACACAATTACTTGCTTTCCTTAACATCCACATTACCCCATAGAGCATGGGGGCATCATCCCTTCCCTCACTTGCAAGAGTCGTCATAATAACAATGAACCCTTGGTTGGAAATAGGCAATGGACGGGGTTGCTCCAATACATTTTGCAACAACCCAAAGCCTTCTCCAAAAGTTCTAGGTCAAGTTGACATTTGAATTCGCAGGCTTTGTTTGATACTTAAGTACTCTGGATTTCCTTATCACATTGCCAAGGTGGGATTCAAGGGTATCTTGTAACAACAACCCAGGGCCCTCCTCAAAAAGAGCTAGCCCAAGTTGACGTTTGGATTCATATCCCTTACTTAAATACCCTAGACTTCCCTAATGC
>NW_023010436.1:0-15630 GCF_902201215.1 Prunus dulcis | reverse complement strand
CTTCAAAAAATCCACCTACTTCACATCCTCCCTTGAATAATTCGAGTAGTCCAAAACGATCGAAGGTCACAGAGTTGGATGAAATATTGGCTAATCTTCCTGCAGACCCTGGACTTAGACCTCCAATGACTTATTATAATCCCAATTTTCGAGAACAAATCTGAAGAGCCTATCTGCAAAGGGGTCCTTGTCAGCCTAAAAGCCAAAATTACATGCCTCAAACACTTATGAGGGAGAGTAATCGACGTTTTCTTGTGAAATGGTTTGATTCATTTGTTTGGTTGGAGTATAGTAAAGAAAAAGATGCTGCATTTTGTCTTCATTGTTATCTTTTTAAATTCGACTTTGATAAACAAGGAAAGGCTGGAAGCAATGTCTTCACTGAGAAAGGGTTTAAAAATTGGAGGAAGGGACCCGAGAATTTTAGGTACCATGTTGGACAAGTTGGAAGTCTTCACAATAAAGCTACACAACATTGTACAGATTTAATGAATCAGAAGCAACATGTTGAAACCATTGTGATCAAGCAGACAGACCAAGCTCGTATTAATTATCGCATTCTATTAACTGCCGCACTTGATTGCACTAGATATTTATTGCGACAAGGTCTTCCTTTTCGTGGCCATGATGAAAGCGAAACATCTAGCAATAAGGGTAATTATGTGGAGCTTTTGCAATTTCTTGCCAATCATGATGAGAAAGTTCGTGCCATTGTGTTTGAAAACGCTCCAAAGAATCTCAAGTATATTGCTCCTACAATTCAAAAAGATCTTATCAATTCTTGTGCCGCTGAAACCATTGATCTAATTATTAGTGATATGGACGATGCATTCTTTTCTATATTAGTAGATGAATCACGTGATGTTTCAATAAGAGAGCAAATGGCAGTGGTGTTGCGTTATGTGAACAAAAAAGGGCAAGTAATTGAAAGGTTTGTGGGTGTCCAATATGTCTCTGATACAACTAGTAGCAAATTGAAAGAGGCAATTGAGCAGTTGATTTCTTCAACAAATTTGAGCATGTCCAGGCTACGAGGACAGGGGTATGATGGTGCTAGTAATATGATAGGTGAGCTCAATGGTCTTAAAACACAGATTTTGAGAGAATATCCTCAAGCATATTATGTCCATTGTTTTGCACATCAACTACAACTAGCTCTTGTAGCCGTGGCAAAGGGAAATGAAAACATTGCTACTTTCTTCACAACGGCTAGTAGTGTCGTTAATATTATTGGAGCATCGTGTAACCGTCGTGATGCACTTAGAGAGCAACAACAAAAAGATATTATGAAAGCTCTTGAAATTGATGATCTTGAAATGGGGGCGAGGGTTAAATCAAGAAACTACTCTCAAACGTCTTTGTGATACATGTTGGAACTCACATTATGATACTTTACTTAGTATTAATACTATGTTTCATCCCGTGGTGAAGGTGCTTGAATGGATTGTTGATGATGTCAACCAAGATAACTTAGGTGAAGCAAATAGGTTGTTGAAAGAAATACAAACTTTTGACTTTGTGTTTCACCTATATTTGATGAGATTTATATTGGGAATCACAAATGATTTGTTAAAGGCATTATAAAAGAAAGATCAAGATATTATGAATGCGATGATGTTGGTTCAAAGATGTAAGCAAAAACTACAATCCGTAAGGGATGATGACTTTGATGATTTGCTTCGCGAAGTATCAATATTTTGTGGCAAAAATGATATTGACGTTCCTAACATGGATGATTTATTTGTTCCACAAGGGAGATCAAGACGTAAAGCTCAGAAAATCACAAACCGCCATTATTATCGCGTGGACCTATTTCTTACTATCATTGATAAGCAACTAGTGGAATTGAATAATCGCTTCACTGAGGTAAATACTGAATTGCTTCTTTGTATGGCATGTTTGAGTCCGGCTTATAATTTTGTAGCATTTGACAAACAAAAAATACTTCGTTTTGCTAAATTTTACCCTCAAGAATTTAATGACCGAGACCTCATGAAGCTTGAAGATCAACTTGGGCTTTATATTGTTGATATGCAGAGCAGCACAGAGTTTTCATCATTGAACGGAATTACTGATCTGGCAGAAAAATTGGTGAATACAGGAAGGAGTAGAATATACAACTATGTGTATTTACTTCTTAAATTGGCTTTAGTTTTACCCGTTGCAACTGCTTCAGTTGAGAGAGCTTTTTCAGTTATGAATATTGTGAAAACACCATACCATTGTGTAACAAAATGGGGAATCATTGGTTGAGTGATAGCTTGGTCGTTTACATTGAGAAAGATGTTTTTTCATGTATTAGTAATGCAAATATAATGCGACGTTTTCATGATATGAAATCCCGTCGGCAACAATTGTAGGTTAATTGTAATGTTATTTTTTTTAATTAATTATGAATACCATCAGTATTTTTTAAATGATAAGGATGTTTGGTTGTCTTCCTTTCTTTCTTGCCAAACTAGTTGAGCTCTTATTTTTTAAAAATTGCACCTCCGTCGAAAAATTCCTGGGTCCGCCAGTGTTCGGCACCCCAATGCCTATGCACATCGCCTTGCAAACATGCAAGCTTTGTGTCACATTCGGCACCCTCGTGCCAAGTTCTCTCTCTTCCAAATGTCCTTCTTACTCAGGGACTTGGGGGACTATGGGTGGTGCACTATACAGCTTGGAAGACGAACTGTGGTGTTGCTCAGCCAGTGCACTTAAAATTACAAGTCCCCAATCAAGAAGTACATTCTTCATTGCGAACTTGGGGGACTACTGTTAGTACTGTAACTGACCGAGCAACTAGCTAGGCTAGATCATCCACGTACCATGCTTTGAGAGGTCATCACCTTATCCAAAGAAGCATTACCACAAGTCACAACTCTAAGCAAAGCATGAGGAGTCCCACATCGGAAAACTACAAGAGATGGAGACTCCCCTTTTATCAACAATTATACTCTTAATTTTTGTTTGTTTTGTTTTTAAAATGATGTTGTGGCGTGTGCAAGCAGTTACTGATATTGAAAGTGAAGAAGAAAATCCAATGATTGTCAATCGTACGGAAAATTTTGAAGAAGATTTGCTTGGAAAAGTTGTGTCCACTGAAGAGGAAGCTTATAATCTCTACAACAGTTATGCTACGAGAACTGGATTTAGTGTTCGAAGGGGACAAAAGAGATATAATACAAAAAAAGTTTTGAGGCAATTTAGTTATTTTTGTTCAAAAGAAGGTTTTCGACTAGATAGTGACCCTTCAGAAGTGAGCATGGCAAACAAATTAGAGACGAGAACAGGTTGCGAAGCTAGAATTCGATTTGCCTTCCAGAATGACAATGGTATGTGGAAAGTTTCTCATTTTGTTTATGAACATAACCATGAACTTGCTATGCCAGAAGAGAGGCAATTTTTGAGATCAAATAGAAAAGTGTCAGAAGCACATTTGGGTGTGATTAAAACCATGATGGATGCAGGAATAAGGACCACAAATACATACTCTTATTTATCAGAAGAAGTTGGTGGGTCTCAAAATGTTGGTTTTACAAAAAGAGATTGCTACAATGTTGTCAATAAGGAGAAAATGGTCATGATTGAAGCAGGTGATGCTCAAAGCTTGATAAACCTTTTCAAGCGCAAACAAGCTGAAGATCCTATGTTCTTTTACACAGTGCAAGTGGATCAAGAAAACCAAATGACAAACTTCTTTTGGAGAGATGGAAGGTCACGAATTGACTATGATTGTTTTGGGGATGTGGTAGTATTTGATACTACATATCGAACTAATAGGTATAACATGATATGCGCTCCTTTTGTTGGCGTCAACCACCATTGGAAAAACGTACTATTCGGTTGTGCTTTTTTATTGGATGAGAAAACTGATTCATTTATTTGGTTATTTGAGACATTTTTAGAATCAATGGGAGGTCGAAAACCGAAGACTATTTTTACTGATCAATGTCAGGCAATGGCAAATGGCATTGAAAAAGTTTTTCCTGGGTATGTCATCGTTTATGCTCGTGGCATATATCTCAAAATGCTGCAAGAAATTTGGGAAGTTATTATGGGAATCCTGAGTTTAACCATATGTTCAACAAGTGTCTTCAAGGATATTGTGAAACAGAATTGGAATTTCAGTCTACTTGGGATGACTTATTGGCAAAATTCAACCTTACAGGCAACCAGTGGTTGAAGACATTGTATAGTCTTCGTGCGAAATGGTGTCCAGTATTTAGCCAACATATTTTCACTGCTAAGATAAAATCTTCACAAAGAAGTGAGAGCACAAATAATGTTTTTCATCAGATGTCTACTAAGACAATGAGTCTTACTCAATTTGTGCATCACTATGATAAACAAGCAGAAAAAATGCGTTCAAGTGAATTAGAAGAATCTTTTCGTTGCAATCAAGGACTCCCTTCTAGAATTGCCAAAAGCAGTGGCCTTCTGAATCATGCTGCTACTATCTACACAAGAAAAATATTCAAATTATTTGAAAAGGAGTTTGTAGATAGTCTGGGAGTGATGATGCATGAAGTTGGAAGTGATGGTACAATACACTCATTTGAACAGAATGAAGGTCATAAAAGAGTTTACATTGTCCAACTAAATTCATTAAATTGCAGTATTTCATGTAGCTGCAAAATGTTCGAGTCTATGGGTTTATTGTGTCGTCACACTCTAAGGGTACAAAATGTGAAATGTTGGAGTCAAATACCAAAAGAATATATATTGAAGCGATGGACAAAAGATGCAAAGAAAGGATTGGAGGCAAGTGAGCATGATGAATTATTACAAATAAAGGGTAAATCATCGGTCACATTGCGGCGAAATACTTTGATGCGAACAGCTTATGATGTATTGACTAAGGCATTAAAGACAGAAAATACTACTAGAATTGCTCTGCAAAAATTGAGAGAGATAGCAGGATTGATTAAAAAAGAAATGATAAAGTCAAAGGGAGAAGTTAATGCAAAAATTCATGATAGTCTTGATGTAATGCAACCACATTTGATGAGACGCAAGTACAAAATCCCTCTTGTGTAAGGCTAAAAGGTATAAGCAATGCCAGATTAAAAAGCATTATGGAGAAATTAGGGAGTACCGTATCACTGTATAATTTCTCCAACAAAAGGCATAGTTGTGCTATTAGGGAGTAGCTACCCATCAATCCTTGCTGAAATTAAGCAAAGCTAGATTGTCGTCGAAATGATGAAAGTATAGTAAAACATCTAGCAATTTGCGTGAGATTTGGTTGAGTTTTAGACATAACCTCTGAATAGCGTTTATTGCTCTGCCTTGTACTTTCAAGCTAAACCCATGTAAAAAATGGAGATAAATTCGTTCAGATTTGTGTTGACATGAGTTAACCTACTAAATGAAGGAGATTTATTTCGTAAGTTAATTAGGTACTTTACTTCCTTGTTTCATATAGTTGACACATCCTTATATAATTAAGAGATATTCTCCTAATTAATTACTGTACATATTTCCTTATAAAGCACCCTTATAAACTCTTATATATACCTCCATATAGAGAAGAATACAACTAACCAAAAGTATTGAAACCATATTCATATTTTAGTAATTTGTACCCACTCCCGCGCTGCGGCCCTTCACCCTTTATTGGATATTTAATTATTTAATTACTGATGTCCTTTGAAGCCATGAAATTGGCCCAAACACCATCAGATCATTTCTCATTGTGGAAAACAAAAACTAAAAGAAAACAAAAATATGTGTATATGGTTTGACATGTCCAAAAACAGCCAAGCCGGCAAGATTTATATTTCCAAAGAAGTATAGATTGTCCATATGGCTTTTTGGGATCCAGAGAAGCATATAATAAAATCCAGAATATCCAATGTGTGTAATTTATCTTTGAATCTAGTGATAATTACCCTATAGAGCTACATAGTGAAATATCAATTTTAAAAAAAAGGAAAAAGTTGATACATTATAGAAACCAACTTATAATAAACTTCTCGCATAAAAATAAAAAATAAAAAAACTTCGAGGTTTCAAAAAAAAAATTTTGAAAAAGGACTTTTACTATATAAAATAGACGGACTATATTCAAATATTTATATATTATAATTTTTTTTAAAGGATCTCTCAATAGAAAAGAATTATATATACACACATATGAAACAATGATGCCATATAAAATATTCTTAGCAGAAAGATAGAACATTGCAATTTGCAGACATATTTTAAGCAATATATATATATATATATATATTTTTATTTAATGGAAATTGAAATAGTAAATAAACTTTAGGTTATGAAATAGTACATATTTACTTCAATTTATGATTTATGTTATCCTAAGTTGTAACTCTTTACAAACCAAAACATAATTTTCCCCGTTCATTCTCTAAATTTAGTAGTTAGAAAGCATATTAAAGCCGGCCATATTATTTTATTTGCAACATAGTGGGGTAAGCCAACCAAAGGCAGTCTTCAAGTTTTGTCTTTCATTCGGGCTTTTCAATGAATTATTCAACAAGAGAAAATGTATAAATAGACCAAACATTCCCAGAACATATACAAAACAGTATACCTACTGAGAGAGCTAACACAAAAAATTCCTAATAATTAAGGGGTATATCAAATTAGCTCCAATGGCTTCGATTAAGTTTGTCACCCTAATTACCATGGTTGTGATTCTTCTTCCTACAATTGCCATGGCAATGGAGTTCGTCGTTGGAGATGCTAACGGCTGGAAACCTGGTTTTGACTACCAAGCTTGGGCCAAAGACAAAGTATTTCATGTTGGTGATACACTAGGTAATATATACATTCCGATTATACTTTTATCATAATATAGAATATGTTTTAAGATGCTTATATTGCTAAACCATGAATTTAGACCATTCAGCCATTTGGTTCCGTAAAAACGAGTGATCGAAACTAAGCATTTGTTTAGAAAACAAACATTACTCTTAGCGTAATTAATAATTAACTTACAAAAACCAGAATCGATGTGATCAGTTCCTTTTTTCTTTCAAAACTACATATATCTATGAATATTAATTAATTTATGAACATATATTATGCATGCATGCAGTGTTCAACTACCCGTCCCCACCACACAACGTGTTCAAGGTTAATGGAACTGGGTTCAAGGAATGTGTTAAGCCAACAACAAATGATCAACCACCACTTACCTCTGGAAACGACAAAATAGAGCTAAAGACTGCTGGAAATAAATGGTACATTTGTTCTACTAGCAACCACTGTGCTTTGGGCCAGAAACTTACCATCACTGTTGTGGAGGGTCCGCCTGCACCAGCTCCATCCTCTGCTGTTCGTGGTTTCATCTTTTCTGGATACCAAGTCTTCATGGCCGCCATTGTTGGAGTTTTCATAGCTGTTGCTGCCTGATCTTCATCTTCAACTCGTCCCCAAATGCATATGCATAAAAATACACCAAATTAAAATACATACATTAATAAAACAAACTGTTTTTTCTTTGATTCTATAATTATAATAATTTTGTGGAAAACAAAATAAGAGAATTTCGTTCTGTATTAGATGCTGAGCTGGCAATACTGATGTAATTGCCCATCAGAATCTGCTCTTGTATCATGTTTTTGTTTTTTGCTTTTGTTTTGTTTGGATCAGTTGTATCATGTTATTAACCAATGGTGGACTCATGAATTTTTATACAAGGAGGCTAAATTTTATTTTTTACAAGAGATATATTATAAGCCTTTTTTTCTCTTGAAACAAAAATGTAAATAAAATTTTATAAATCAAACAATGCCAAATTACGAGCAAATATAACACAAAGAAGACAAAATATATAAATAAACATCAAATCAAACATATTGTTCAACTACTTGAGATCAGAGTTGAGTAAGTTCCTCAGGAATTGAAGTATCAACATCAAATGCATAAGGTGCATCCTTGTTATCGTTACCAATTTTTTTGAAGAATAAATAAATAGTTTTTCCTTTCTTTATTGGTCTATTATCATCATGTGACATGATATCCTAACAAGAAATACTAGATACCAAAAATCATATATACTAATTAATAATTCAAGCTGCAAAAATAAAACATATATAACAATCCCCAAAAGTTTTCAACCCAAACCCTAAATTATAAAAACTTAACGACAATAATTAAAATTGGAAATTGAACTAAAAAAAAGAGAAAAAGTTACCAAGATTGAAGAACCCACTGAAAATAGACTGGTACAATTTTTTAGAGGGGAATAACCATTTCTTCTAGACTCTGAAGGTTCAAATATGGCGTTTTAGATGGCTAGAATTTTTTTTTTGATGTTTGCTTCTAATAAAATTTATATAGATTATGGATTGCATGTTTACGATTTCCTATATGCTTCAAGAGTGGGCTTATTTCTACATATATAGAGAGCTGGACTTATTTTACTTTACCTATATTTGACTTAAACCACCAAGACTACCAAAAAAAAAATAATAATAAATCAACACTGGGCTGGAGTGAGTGTAGATCTGCCATTAACATATCCAAATTTATTATGAATTGAAATTTAATGGCACTTGTGAGTCTTGTAGAAACCATAATTTTGGTGGTTAATAATTCAAAGTTTGACAACTTGATTAGTTAAGGTCGACTCATCTAAGTTATGGGTCTCGTGCAAATGACACGTGACATATGACTCATCAATATGATAGTTTCATAAATACTAACTTAACGGTCAGGACCATTTGTGATCGCACATACTAACCTTGAGGACCACGAGTGACAAAAAAAAAATATATTAAGGATGCAATCTGATAGTTTCGTAAACTTTAGGGACGTTTTGTGATAATAAGCCTATTTTTATTTAAAAAAATTTACCGGTGCTTAACACAGTGGTGGATACAAAATGGGTCAAGTTATAGTAAAATGGGCTAAGATCAATTTTTAATCTTAGCCGTTCACTTCATCCGACAGTGAAGCTTTCCTATCCATCCTACGCTGTCGTTCGCTCTGAGACGAAAGTGCTTCATCTCTAAACCCTGTCTAAACCTTCAACTCCCATTCTTTGATTTTCACGCTGCTCTCTTTCTTCTGGTGAGCTTCCTCCTTCTCTCCTCTATATCCTTTCTCTTTTCTGTTGGCAGATTGTGTTTTGATTTTGAGTTTTTGGTATTTGTTTGTACCCAATTTTGGTAAACGGGCCAACAATGGTCTCAAGGTTTAAAAAGAATTTTTAAAGATAAAACCAGGCCCACCAGCATTTGTCTTTTCTAAAGGTCATCCTTTTCCCAATTGGGCCTCTCATAATATTCAAAAGGCCCAAGCCATGGGAGTCAGACCTTTATCTCGCGCTACAAGTTAAAGGATTGGTAAGCGTGTTTTTTGAACCCCACATGGGAGACCGACGGAGATTATCACATTTAATGACGACTTGACCTTCTTCTCCTCCAACAAGAAAACAAGTCGTGTTGAAGCCCCCAAAACCAGAAAAGATCGAAATTGCTAGCCAGGTTTTCAAGTACAAAGAAGTCAAATCAAGAGAGTTCCCCAAAGGAAACCGACGGTTCTTGCCAGGATTCCTCCATCATTCCCTCTACGAACTGGTTAAGATCAACAAACTAGCAGCTGATCTTGAACTACAAACCAAAGGTCTTGTCGTAATTCCTATCATTACAAGTTCCTCCATCTCTATAAATAATGAAGGTCTACTTCAGAAGAAGGGGACATTCTTTTCAAAAACTAGACGCAACGTCTCAAAACAACACTTGAAAACTCTCAAGATATCAATCTGCCTACTTTTTCTTTAGATAACCAGTCGACAACTCCTGTGCTTATCTCTTGTAGTTCTGCCATATCCATGATATGATTTTTCTTTTAAGACGTCTTCTTGTTTCAATTCATGTAATCGTTTGAGCTGGATTGAGAAATCTCCAGTACCTTTTCCTTTACTCTGTAATCCAGATTTGAGGATAATTAGTGGATTAATTAAAGAATCTTTTGTTATTTAGTTTAAGGTTCAAAGTAAACATAAGTTGCTGAAGAATCTATATAGATAAAATTCACTTGATTATCTAAAGAACGAATCATGGATCATTTTAATACATAAAATTGGATTCCCGCCTTTTTTACCCTTCAAACAATCTAGAAAGATTTGTATTCGGGCCCGAAAGGAATAGTAAAAGAAAGGGATACAAAGTTAAGTTGGGCTCGAAACTGTACCAGTGGGCTTGAACTAACTATTGATTTAGTTGAAAACGAGAAAATATTGAAACAGGTTATTAAAACCCAGGCAGGGTTTGTTGTTGACCACAAACTTAGTCTTGCTCTGTTGCTTGTTCAGGTGCTGCTCACACTTGTAAAGGTGATATTCATGGAGGAAATAATATTGAAGTCCTCTTAATTGAGGCATAGAAAAGAATCTATCTAGGCCAGTACCCCCCCGTAGCACAATGGCTTGGTGGGAAGTCCATAAATAAGGCACAAACTCCATCAACATCAATCATTCATATCCACACCAGATCTATTGAGCTGGTTATATCCTCAATAGTGGCACGCCTGCGCAACAAAAGGGATTAGTACTAAGAAGAAGTTGACAGATAGGGCCTTGATCGGGCCCATCCACTCTTGGCAACCTGATTCAACTTTCAATTTTGTTCAGAAATTGAAGAAGTCCCTTTTGTAAGCCAAGATACACCATCTGATCGGTGCATTGGTGTTGATCTAATAACTCCTCTTCGTTCCTCAGCGCAGAGCTGACCCAGGAACTGACCCCTGTGGTTGGCGAAAAGGAATGAAGGACAGAAAAAAGGACCAACAGTGTTAAGTTTGGTCTCAAGGTGTTTTCTTTTTGTTGCTGGAGTTGAGATTGGGTAATAGGAATTTTGTTTTATTCTAATTACTTGCGGGAAGCAAATACATACATGAGTCCTTATGTCTTTCATTCAGCTCAACATTGTAGAGATTTAACATCTTCTTGGTTTGTCTTTTTTTAAAATATTTTTTATGCGATTGTTTATTAAAGCCAGCACTAGTTTGATAGCCTTGGTGAAGGTCTCTTAAATGTGGTTAAATTTACTGTAACAAACAATTATAAAAATCTGAAGTAACTTTCTGTGAGCTCTGTGGCAAGGTAACCGAAGCATGTGCCAGATTGTTTGAATTCTTTCAAGTGTAAATTATCTTTCCAAAAGCTTAACTTATTAGTTTTAAGTTTAACCATCACAAAGTGCATTGCGAGTCGTCAGCTTATTGCAATTTGAAACTATGTTTTACAAGAACATTGTTTGATGAATGATATAGGACAATGCTAAGTTATGACCACATTGATTTATAACAATCACACTTGCACCTAGTAGAGATCTGTTTAGCAGGGATGAATGTGTATTTCGTTCATGGGATAATTTGACTTGACATTTGCTCTCTTGTTTCCTTTAGCACACTCTTTCTAATCTTCAAGCACGAGTTAATTCTAAAATGTCATTTATATATTTCTCTGAAGTTTGACATTTTAAAACAAAACACAGAGACAATACTTGAACACACATGCAATGCCAAGCATCCAAACTCAAGTTGGTTGTTCAATTTTGCGTCATGATTTTCTTGTCCCAGTGGGCTTTAGCCCATGCTCAGCCTTATGGGTTGTATTAAATGTACACATGTCAAATATTAATTGTCTTATATGTTTTGTATTATGTTGGTTTTGGGTTTAGGGTAAGCTCTAAAACTTAATTCTAAGATATCTATGTTAGTTTCTCAGTCTCTCATGGTCTCACCCTCTGTCTCTCTATCTCATTCATTCTTGTGTATGTGTGTAGCTAAGTGAGCCCTACAACCCACATCGTTTTTGTTTTCTCAAAATTTATGTTTTGATTATTGTTGGGTTTTGATTTTTTGTTTTTGTTTCAGTTTCTCTTTTTTTTACTTTGTCAAAACCATGACCCTGCTCAGTATGGCGAGTTATATTGGACTAATGCATTGATTTGGCTTTTGAATTTTTGGTGAACTCAGGGATTTGCTCTTAATTGAAATTTTTTACTCTCTAATTATGATTTTGAGAGTTAGGACTTTCTGCTTCAATTTCGATTTCTGTTTGGGCATTGCAACTGGGTTGATTTGCACTTGCTGATATACACTACAATGTAACCGGGTTTGTTTCTGTTTGCAATTTGGGTGTGTCATTGGTGGTTCGTTATTTCTATGGTGTCATAATTATGGGGTTTTGGATTTCTTTTAAAGTTCCATTTAGCAAACCAGAAGCACATCCCCATCCACTGCTGATACTAAATAGTATTTGAGCCTTTTGCTTAGATCTCTCACAGTTCCATTAATGTTGGCTTATTCTCAAACGACTTAAGCTTTTTGAGTTTTGTTAGTAGTTGGACTTTAACATGGTATCAGAGCTCCTGGATTTCGGTTGTTTTCTAAGAATTAGTTGTATAGATGTTCTTGAATTAGTTCAGTTATCTTTTGTTTATTGTATCATGATCACAGCTAACTTGCAGTTATATTTTATTTTTCTGAGAATAACAAGATCAACTTGTTGCAACATGGGGCAGGGCCAATCATTTATATGAAAATCTCCCCTTTTACGCTTATTTGAATTCACTTGAGTTGTTATTTTAATGCATATTGATCATAAAAGGGGAGAATTTCATGTTTACCATATGAGATAAGCTCTTATTGTATTTACTATGTCTTGTTATGCTGCCAGTCTTGGTTGGGTGATGATTCTGGAGCTATTTATCTTTCTTGCAACTTCTGTATTTGTTTGTCAAACCAATGTAACTCAACTATTTCATACTTTCAGTCAAAGAGTATATATATCATGCCTGATTAAATTTCTCCCAAATGATTATGAATACATTTGTCTGAACTGTTCTGTTACTGTTCTCTGGTGAAGCCATGCTCCAGTGGTCCTCTGCATCTTGACAAATGTATAAATATTAATTAATAGTGCTTTGCCTAGGGAGTATCAGCAACACTAGAGGAGCAAGCGTGGACTCAGAAAACTGTGTCCTAAAGGCTAACTCAAGTCCCGGACAAAGATGAGACCTTTAGATGAGAGACTCAGACCACAGCAGTTTTCGACAAGCTTTTCAAGTTCACAGGCAACAACCTCAAAAACATCGTCGAGAACCCTTCGCACGAAGGTCCAGACCCAGATTGAGGCCGTTACTGCTTCCGCCTCCACAAAAACAAGGTCTACTATGTTAGCGAATCACTAGTAAAGCGTGCTACAAATATATCTCGGACTCAGTTAGTGCCTCTTGGGACTTGTATTGGTAGGTTCACTCACGGTGGAAGTTTCCACTTAACTGTTCAGTGTTTGAGTTCATTAGCCTCAAATGCTAAACACAAGGTCTGGCTCAAACCTACTTCCGAGATGTCCTTCTTATACGGAAACCATGTTTTGAAAGGTGGTTTGGGGAGGATTACAGAAAATATTGTGCCCAGTGATGGGGTGGTTGTGTTTCCAATGTCAGATGTCCCGTTAGGTTTTGGGATTGCGGCCAACTCTACCCAGGATTGTCGGAAGTTGGACCCCAAGGGAATTGTGGTACTTCACCAGACAGATATTGGAGAGTACTTGAGGATGGAGGATGAGCTTTGAATAACTAGAGGAGATTGGACGAGATTCAGGTGGTTTTGACAGATGTGGTGTCTTATTGGGTATGTGGGTTATGAAGTCCATCTGTCAGCTTTTGATCACTATGAGCTTAAGTCTTTCGGGATGTGGATGGCTTTCTCGAATATTATTTCCATTGGTGCTTGTGTGGGAGTTTTTGCTATCAACTCTTTGATTATCAGGAACTTCTTCCATCTGGTATTTAGATGGTTTTGTTTACTTTACTTGTCGCAGTATGTGTGACGATTTTGGTTGTCTCAAGAGTACATATCATTTTGGTGTTGATTCTTGTTTATGTTCTAAATGTCATTAGCATAAATGTAACTGAACCAAATGGTTGTTAGCCCCGTACATGGTAAGGAAATGGATGTTAATCTCACTATGACTTGTAGAAGGATGTTAGCCGCCTTTCTCCCAAAAAACTCTAGCTCTCTTTCTCCTAAAAAACACTCTTAGAGCATTTTCTACTTTGAGGGGGGAGGAAGCCATTTTTCTTCCCCCCTTTCACAACTACGTTTTACTATTTGCGCGACAAGATTTTGCGCGATGAATACAAGTTCGTCGCGCAAAATGAGCGACGGAAAAAAGTTCCGTCGCGTAAAAAATTGAAAACTTACGCGACCAAAGTTTTCGAAGCGCAAAGTGAGCGAAAAAAAACCCGGGTTTTTTGTTGGCGCCACACACTTGGGTGTCGAGAGCAATCGTCACGTAAGAAAACCTAGCGCGACGATGAGACACTTCGCCGCGTAAAGGTGAACGCAAAACAGGGATCGATCCCGTTAATTGGTTGCGAAAACTCGTGCGACGACGGTTTCGTAGCAAAAGACAACTTAGCGTGACAAAACGTTTTATCATCGCGTAAGAAAACGAAGGATATTTTTATTTTGGCGCCAAAATAATTGAAGGAGGAAATTTTTTTTTTTTGCGCGACGAATTAGTTTTCGTTGCGTAAAGCTGATGTTGGTACATTCTTGCGCGACGAAATTTAAATATTATGCGACGGAATTTTGTTTTTGCGCGACGAAAGTTTGTGCGACGAAAATGTCATGCGTCGCGCAAAAGTTTTTTTGTCGACAAATTTTTGCGCGACGAAAAAAATCGTTTTGTGAGATGAAAAAATAGTTTTTCACGACGGCATTTTGCAACGACGAAATTTATGGTTCGTCGCGCAAAGTCCTTCTTCTTCATATCAAAATTTATGTTTCATCACACAAAAAAAATTTCTTTCTGCCTCTCTCTCAACCTCTCTGCCTCTGCCTCTGCTAGAAATTCAGTAAGTTCATTGGGTAAGTATTTTTTGTCGTTAGTTTATAAGTATTAATGTAAATTCGTACTAACGCTATTAATTTTGTTCTCGTTAGAGATATTTGTAATTAGCGATTGGTGGAGAACGATTGATAAGGTATTTTATTCGTTTAATATATTAAAAATGTTAAAGTTAGTTTGTTATGTGTATATTTTTTTTGTGAAGCTATATTTATATTATGTTGTTAAATTGTGCGTGACGTAGCACAATGTGTTGTGATGTACGAAGTTAATTGAAATTAACTTCGTACTTTTATTTGTTTGTTTAGTAACATTAGGTTTCTCGTTCGAGATTAGTTGGATTTCGTACATGGATGCGTGAAGCATGACTGCGGTCTAATTAATTCTTGAATTGTCCCACTATTTGGACAATTTGGTAATGCATAGTGTTGTCACGTAATCTACGGCTACAGGATTAGGTTTCGATTGTGGAGATTTCGGTTTCATCTTGGTACGTGCTTTGGGTAATACGTAGGTATTTATAACTATGCACACCTCGAGAACTATATCGAGATGCTGCCGAAATTCATCCATGTCGAAATCTAATCTCATGTAGCCGTAGGTTACGTGACAGGACTATGCATTCCTGAATGGGTTAGGGCCCTTACCGGAGGCATAAGGTGACATTATAACTTCATATGAAGTTGTTGTGATTATTGTGTTGTGATTGTGGTTTCAGGAATTATGAGCAAAACGTGGATACAGAACCCGAATAGATGAGCAGACGAATACTTGGATGGAATCGAGGATTTTATTGAGTTTGCACG
>NW_023010435.1:0-15662 GCF_902201215.1 Prunus dulcis | reverse complement strand
TTCAAGAGTTCATCTTTTAGAACCATTTTGTTCATATTTGATAATTCATTTCCTCTATGCCTTTTATGTGATTGAGGAGAACTTCTTTTGCTTACAAATCTTTTTGATCGAGGAGTTCTTGGCAAAGGTGCACTTTTATGTAACTTCTTCCGAGTAGCCAATGCCCATCCTTCATTATCGTCATTGAATGAATCGACACTACTTTGACTTTTCACTCCAACACACTAATACGGATTGAGTTGATGGGTTTCAGAGAATGCCCCCAGTGATTGAAGTGAGGGCGAATGTGCCGAACCAGATAAGACAAATGAGATCGTAGCATGGTTAGACTCTACCACCTTGTCACGATCCATTTCGATTCTTCCTTGTTGTGCCAACTTCATGATGAGATCTTTCAACACGAAGCACTTTTCCACTGGCTGATTGATGACACGATGGTACATGCAGTATTTCGGGTGGTTAATATGATTCATCTCTTCAGGGCGTTTGCACTCAGGTAACTCAATCACCTTCTTCTCAAGTAAGTCTTCCAGCATGCCTTCTACGTCAGAGCCTGGAAAAGGATACTTCTTCTCCTTCATTTCTTTTAGGGTGTGTCGTCGTGGTTCTTGATCTTGAGTCGACTCGGCCTTCCTGGCATCTTTTTTGCCTCAAGTGGAAATCTTCATTGGAGTAGCACTGATCGTCATTGACTCCAAGATGCGTGTCCTCAAAGAGTCTGCCCCATTTCTCGACGACTTGTCATTTCGATGATCACTCACCATTTTCTTTCTTCCATCGTGATTAGCGATACTTAGCTCTATGTCATGCGCACGAGTGGTCAATTCTTCAAAGCTACGGGGTTTGATCCCTTGGAGAATGTAGAGCAGACCCCAATGCATACCTTGAATGCACATCTCTACAGCCGATAACTCTGAGACTCGATCTTTGCAGTCGAGGCTTAATGAACGCCAACGATTGATGTAGTCAACAACAGGTTCGTCTTTTCGCTGCTTTGTGCTAGTGAGCTCTAGCATGCTAACTGAGCGACGAGTGCTATAGAAGCGGTTGAGGAATTCTCTCTCCATTTGTTCCCAACTGTCAATTGACTCAGGTTCCAAGTCAATGTACCAGTTGAATGCAGTGCCTCGGAGTGATCGGACAAATTGCTTCACGAGATAATCGTCGTTAGTGCCAGCGTTGTTGCACATCTCGATGAAGTGGGCAACATGTTGTTTAGGGTTACCTTTTCCATCAAACTGCATGAACTTTGGAGGTTGATAGCCCGTTGGCATTCGAAGGTTGTCTAACCTTTTGGTGTAAGGCTTGGAATAGATAAATGTATCTTGAGAAGGCCCACCATATTGAGCCCTAATGGTGTTCGTGATCATGTCCTGAAGTTGTTGGATAGATAAAGAACCCACCGAGGCTGTGTTGCCTTTTCCGTGCGACTTATCATCCGACTCTGTTTCATGACCCAATCCTTTCTCGCTGGATTCAGCTTCATGATGTGATTCTTTCTTATGCACGTCTTGACTAGGCTCCTTATCTTGATGTGTCTCCCACTTGTTAATGAGAGAAGCAATCTGCACATCCTTCTCCTCGACCATCTTAGTCAGTTTGGTGACCGCTTCGCTCATATGGGCCTGCTGTTCTTCAATAGACATAGCTCCCGTCACCATGACCTGCATAGCCATAGAATAAGACTCACCTACGGATGCCGAGGTAAGCTTCTTCTGTTGATCGTCAGGCGGGGATCCATGGTATGAGCCTGTGCACGAGTCAGCGTCTGAAACAGGCGAGAGTGAGCATTCTCTCGAATTCTTCGAACCCGAAAAACTCCTCCCTTCACTCCGAGAGTTTCTCTCATCCGCCCGAGAGGTATTCTTCTTTTGCCCCAATGAGGCCAAATTGATAACCGGTTCTCGCCTTCGGTGAACATCTTTCACCTTGGCTTGAGTCGGTATGGAAGTAACATGTTGAGTTGCGGATATCGCCTTGGCCTTGCTCCGGGTGACGACCCCAGCAGAATCTCCACTTGAGAAGGAGGCGCTCGCGCTTTTGCCTCTCGTCGCGGGAACGGATTGAATCTTCTTGGAAGCCATCGTTTTTGGTGTGTTGATT
Source organism: Prunus dulcis (assembly GCF_902201215.1). Classification (NCBI taxonomy): domain Eukaryota; kingdom Viridiplantae; phylum Streptophyta; class Magnoliopsida; order Rosales; family Rosaceae; genus Prunus; species Prunus dulcis. The sequence continues at coordinate 13,559 of NW_023010435.1, read as the reverse complement.
GATTTTGAAACTGGAGAAAGAGATGAGAGGCAGAGATGGTCCCACTGGGCGTGCCAAATTTGTAAACACGAATTTCTTGCGACAAATGAGACAAGAACACGTGTACAAAATAATATTGTATTTATGAAATTTAGGTTTACAATCTCTGTATTGAATCCTCTGATTCGATCTCCAAAGTGTTTAAAGAAAATTTGTGTTTGATACAAGGGTCGTAGAGACTTGATCTTGATCAAACGGGTAGCACGAAGCTTGTTTGGTGTTTGGTGTTTGGGATTTTTATGGTGAAGGAACCGGCACGTATTTGTTGTGCTTGGTGGCTCTTCCAAGGTAGGGTGAAGAATGCAGAGAGTTTTCTGTTTCTTCTGAGTGCTATGTTTTTTTCTCCGACCCCTTCTTTCGTCTTGAGGCCTCCTATTTATAGGCTTTTGTCGGATGCTTGACCTAAATAACTTTCCTTGATTTGTGAGATTTGATTTGATTTAAATCAATTCCCATAATCTGGCAATTTAACCAGATTATCTTCAATTGATTAACCTGATTAATATTTGATTTAAATCAAAGTCAATCACAGAAGATTCTTTCCTTTAATTTTGTCTTCATCTTGAACCGTTTGATGCACTCCGTCGGATGTCGCCATTTGTCATTTTTGACAACTAATCCGATTTTGATGAGTCACACGCCACATGAGTGAATTACGGGGCCCACGATTTAATCCACCGAACCCTAATTATTTTCTTGAATTTATTACACCAAAATTTCTGTGTCTACACCCCTCAACTACAATTGGTGAAGACTTGGGATTGGACCTTATTGACAAATCACCCAGAGCTTGAGGAATTGGATACAGACCCTTGTTACTGCGACCCTTGTACAGCAGAACCTTTGTTGCTTTGTCCTGCACATAGATATATGAGTCATCAAAAATCACCCAGCATTTATTATCCTTACACAACTGGTAAATGGATAACAAGCTGGCAGCCAACTGAGGCACGTGATATGGCTAAGTGTTGACTTGTTTCAAAGAGTTCCCTCTTTTTGGTTCTAGGGAAGGTGGCTGAGTGTGCATGCATTAATTATTTGATGTTGGCTTGCCTAACCTATGGTCTAGGTTGGGTGACTAAAATAAGAATGTGCAGAAGAAGTTGAAGCCTTCTCCTAAGTCCAAAGGCATGTGTCTAAAAGGGAAGAAGAAGCAAGACAACACAAGGTGAAGTAGCTGGAAACTAGTGAGTCCAGGAAAAACCAAGGGAAATAAGGAGTCTTTCAAGTGTATCAGTGTTGAGCAAGGGGTGTGAGAGAAACAGATTGTGAGGATAGTGTTCTAAGGGGGTTTCTTTTTGTAAACCAAAGTTGTAACCTATCTTCATTAGTGAAATTTCTCAAGGGATCACCAAAGAGGATGTAGGCAAATTAGCTGAACCTCTATAAACACTTGTGTCATCTGTGCTTGGTTATTTTTCTCTGTGTGTGTGTGTGAAAGTGTTAAAACACCTCTATCATTGTGTTTGTCTAAAGTCCATCAACAACAAGACCTTAAAGGGAGTGAGTTAGTCAAATTCTCAACAAGTGGTATCAGAGCTGTGTTTGGCAGCTGGTGCTAGTTCTTTTTCGGAGTGCTAGTGTGTTGAAGATGGCAAGTGACAAGGAAGCTAAAAGTGGAACCAGTTCACAGCAACTAAAGCAACCACAGGCAGCTAGCATGAAGGTGGAGTTGAAGCCGTTCACCGGCAAGGAGAACTTCACGCTTTGACAACGAAGGATGAAGTCAGATCTTACACAACAACATCTCCATGTTTCTATTTAGGGTGTAAAACGTTAGGCCTGTTTTTAAACTGACTCGCTTTTAAGAACGATGGTTTTTAAAAACCGTAGTATGTCTTATTTGCATCAAAGGCAAAATCTAAAAATCACTGTTACGTACAGGCGGAGAATGCCTCTTTATTTATTGACTAATTTTCTTTATTTATTTATTATGGTTCAGTGGGAGAAGAGAACTGATCAAAGTTATAGGCAAAAGAAAATTGGTGAAGTGCATGGTGAATGGGCAGACTTGTGGGTAATTTAGAACTACATAGACTTGTGTTTTTGTTGATATTATCCAGTTTCTTTTGTCTTTGGTTAACTTTACGCCAATCAGTTATATATGGCTAAATTAGTTCGACATTGGAATAATTCTTTTGTATTTTGGTTAACTTTAGGCCAAAAATTTATGCTCAAAGGATGCTTGTGTAGAATTCTTTTGTATTTTAAAGCATTTGGTTAAAAGATAACACTTTTGATGATATTTTTTAATTGAAATATTTCGAAACAGATTTTGAGAATTGAAAAAGTCCATTAATTGCAAATGAAACAACCCAAAAAAAGATAAAAATCCACAAATATCATTACAAAATATAGAGATAGACATGATGCTAGTCTAATGACCATTAAGACGACAAAAAATAACAAAAACCGTTGTCTAGATGTCAACGACGACGAAAAAATATGTCGTCTTTAAATAAACTGTATGTTGTTTTAATTGATAAATAGATGACGATGGATCACCGTCTTCTAAACTGTGAAACTGTCGTATAATGACCATTAAGACGACAAAAAATGCCAAAAATCATCATCGAATGACCATTAAGATGACGGTGAATCACCGTCGTCTAAAATATGACAATAGATAGCAGTCACCTATATGACGGTCTGGAAGCACATTAGACGACTGTGGACCACCATCGTACTATTAAGTTTTTTGTTCTAGTGAATTTAAATTGCAAAAATTATATAGGTTTGATGTTTTTTCCTCCCAAAAACCCACTGCAGCCCATCTATCCTTCAAAACAGGGCAACAACCCAAAGAAACCTCCACCAGTCCACCTGAAGAAAGAACAAAGAGAAGAAGGAAGAAGAGGGGATAGGGGAGGAGGGGCAGTGGTACCTCCTCCTCCCCCAAATGCGCGGCTGGGAGTTTTGGGTAGAAGCTAGGATTTTTGGGGTTCATTTGGCTAACACAATTTAACATTTGTCACAGTGGTGTTACGCAATTTCGGGTACACTTTAATTATTCGGCCATGATCCAACTAACGTCAACAACCCCTAGATCTTTGTTTAGCCCCAAAGCGTTCCACACACCTGTAGAGTGCCATCAACAACGTTGTTCCCACACGGAGGGAGACCCACATGCTCCGAATCACACTCGTCCACCACTTTCACGGCCATACTCCTCCCGGTAGCAGCACTACTCGCCGAAATTACTATCATCCTTCCACACCTTGATCCGCCATCGTACCACCCCGTGGACAGTGCGACAACCAGCTCATTGTTGTCGTGAAATTGGTTGTCGCACTCCGACCTCCCCACCTTCAACGCCTTGGCTGAAATCGTTGAGTGTGAGCTTGGCACTTGTGTAGGACGCCACCGGCGGAGAGCATATGAATTGTGGGTACGACCGACCATTGCAAACCAGAGTTCCTGAGGGATCACAGGCGATGGCTGTATTTTTGGAATTTTACTGTGGCACTCGTCACAAAGTCTATATATTTAAGAAGATGAAACATAATACAGTTAATTATATATCGAGTCAATTAGTTTCGGTCATCTCCAGCAATGCATGCCCCTCCAGATATATAATATTGTTTCTAATTTATGTTTTGGCCGGCTTGTCTCATCAAATCACACACTTCGGAAATTACTTTGTGCCTCTTCCCCAATGTATGTCTTTTTCTTTTCGGGTGAGATTTCTTAGGGAGCATTTGGCCCCTGTATCTGTCAAACAAAGTATGGTAGATATTTAGTTATGCTAAGATACGCTCATATTATTATTCTTCTCCAATATAGAGGTATTTATACAAATACAAAGAGGTGTTAACTCTAAATAAAATATGAAATATATCTAAATTATAATAGGAAATAAATCTCTATTACAATAGGACTAAATAATAATTGGTAAGTAACCAAAATCCTAACTAAGTAAGGACTCGCCAACACTCCCCCTCAAGTTGGGCAAAGATATTTCGCACGCCCAACTTGACAAGTGAGTCACAGAACACCATACTTCATAAGCAACAATTGTAGAGAAGATCTTTTCGTCAACCACGAGTGAAACAAGTGACAAACTAAAGCAAAGTTTGCAGCGGAAACACAATAGCAAACCCTAAAAAATAGGGCACATAGCAGAACATAGAAACCCTGTGAGCACGGCAATAGGTAAGGCAGAATACATAAACCCTATGAGCACGGCAGTAGATAAGGCAGAACACAGAAACCCTGTGAGCACAGCAATAGAAAAGGCAGAACACATAAACCCTTTGAGCACGACAGCAGATAAGGCAGAACATAGAAACCCTGTGACCACGACAATAGGTAAGGCAGAACACAGAAACCCTGTGAACACGGTAATAGGTAAGGCAGAACACAGAAACCCTGTGAGCACGGCAGTAGGTAAGGCAGAACACAGAAACCCTGTGAACAAGGTAATAGGTAAGGCAGAACACAGAAGCCCTGTGAGCACGACTGTAAATAAGGCAGTAAATAAGGCAGAACACGGGCAAGGCCACAGCAACAACAACGACAATGACCACATCAACGGAAAACGAAGCAAGCAAAGGCAACATCAATGGTGACAACATCGACCACAACAAAAACACACCAGTAAAGGCATGAGCAACAATACTAGCACCATAACAGGCAGGAGCAACAATACTGGTAACAAACAACAGTAGTACAAGGCACTGGTACCAGCAATAGAAACAAAGCAGAGACATAACAGGCATCATCAACAGTAATCAACACTATTCCCAGCAAGAGTCATAATAGGCAAGAGCAATAACATTGTCCCCAGCAAGAGACATAACAGGGATGAGCAACGATACTGGCACAAAGAACTTATCTTCACTCCCCCTCTCCCCTTGAAGAGAATGGGTCGTCAGAACCATAAGAAAAACGGCACTTAAGAAACAGAAGCTGACTGACGCTCAGATTTAGAAGAATCAGCCATGGCAAATAGGTAGCTGAGTTGCAGCGGAATAGATGAGCAGCGATGTCACTCCCCCTCAAATCCAACGATATATGAGAGTCGAGATTTGGAGAAAGCAACACCGAAAAATAAAGTTACAGCACCCAAATAAAGTTGCATCTATCTCCCCATCAAATCCGACACTGGTAAAGGGTCGAGATTTGAAAGAAGAGAAATTGAAATAATAGTAAAGAGACTCAAACATGCCAGTCTCATGGCAGAAACAAATGCAAGAGGGGAAGGTGGTAGCATACGGTTGTCCCATGAAGAAAAAACTTCATAAAAGGAGAATAGTAAGGGAGGAAACCCAGCAAATCATGAACAGAGACATAGACAAAAATAAGGTGCTCAAACTGAGAAGTGGAAAGGCAACTCAAGAGAGCAGCCGAAGAAGACAGAGATCGGTAAAACAGTCAAAGGAAAGGCTCGACGAGCGATGACGAGGCTCGCGGAGGAAAACAACGGCTCGGTGAGCGGTGACTAGGCTCACGGAGTAAAGAGACTTGTTATGAAGTTTCAAAGATAGAAAAACTGAGACATGAAGAAAGAAAATCTGGCACATAAAGATGAAAAAATAAAAATTGTGGAACAGTAGCAAAGAAGCATGTGAAGGCTAGGTGCGGTAAAAACACATATGAAAGGATGAACAAAATACGGTGACTATACAAGATGAAGACCCATGATGGGTTAGGAATGAGGAGTGCCAACGACTCTCAATTTGGCAGAGGTTATCACAGGTTAGAAACTTGGCTCTGATACCATGTCAAACAAAGTAGGGTAAATATTCAGTTATGCTAAGATACGCTCATATTATTATTCTTCTCCAATATGGAGGTATTTATATAAGTACAAAGATGTGTTAACCCTAAATAAAATATGAAATATATCTAAATTATAATAGGAAGTAAATCTCTATTACAATAGGACTAAATAATAATTAGTAAGTAACCAAAATCCTAACTAAGTAAGGACTCGCCAACAGTATCTACATGAAATCTTAAATCCAACCTTAGTTCATTAATTACCAGCAATACATGATTACTGGTGATGTTTATAATTAAGGTAAAGTATTCGTGAGACTGCAGAGAAACCCGAGGTTAACAATGGATGTGCAGAGCTAGTCTCAACACGATCCCTTACGTGGGCGTCTTTTGCACTAAACATGTTATTGTGATATATAGAAGCATGTAAAATGTGAACATCTAATCCAAAACCAATTGGGAATGGGACCAAAGATTTTTTAAGCTCTTAAGCTAAGCTGGAATACTCCCAACAAAGACAACTACATAAATATAACAAAACACCAAAATGGGAAAATTAATTCTATACGTACTTCTCGGCATCATGGTATACCATACATATGAAACATAGTCCTTAATTATTTCATTTATTTAGATTAATTAAGTACTACTACGGTAGGGTCGTCACTTAACTAGGCCAAGGACCAAGTGACGTCCACAATCCCTAAATCTTTGTTCAATCCCAAAACATTCCACACTGCTGCAGACCCATCAACAATGTTGTTCCTACACGGCGGCAGACCTGCATGCTCTCTGTCACATCCGTTCACCGAATCACACTCGTCCACCACTTTAGCCGTCACACTCCTCCCATTGCTCACCGTAATTCTTATTAACCTTCCACACCTTGACCCCTCGTCATACCACCCAGTGGAAAGTGCCACCACACGCTCACTGTTGGAGTGGAATCTCCCGTCACACTCTGACGGGTCCCCACCTTCGCCGCCTTCGCTGAAGTCATTGAGCGTGAGTTTAGCTCTCGTGGATGACGTCACTGGCGGCGAGCATGTAAATTGGGGGAATGATTTTCCCCCGCAATTGAGAGTTCCTGAGGACTTACAATGGCCTCCTCCTCCTCCTCCTCCACCACCACTGCATATGTGTGTCCCAACAGCGGGGTCGTCATTGCACTTGCGGTTGATGCAGGTGAGCTGACCAGCACAGTCGTTGGGGGTTTTGCATGGACCTTTGCATGAAGAGATGGCCATTGTTGGAAGAGGAAGGCTAATGATATTGATTAAGATGAGGGAAAGAGAAACCAACATTAAGACTAAAGTACTTGCCATTTGAGAAACTATTCGGAATATTAAGTAAAGGTGAGGGGTGATCTGAGGAAGGAGATCGCATTTGCTTATATACTGAACTTAAGTGGACGCCCAATATATTCCTTTAGGCGTACGTCTAGGAGGAATGTTTGGAATGTCACTATAGTACTCGTCACGAAGTCTTGCACTTCATCTATGTGGATGCTACGAAGATGACGTATATAATTATAGTTAATATAGGAATACCTACATAATTTATTGATTGAGATTCATATCAAATGGACCATACATTCAATTGTATGTTTGCTTGATCACATATATGTGATAGTCATGGAAATTGATAGCCGATTTATGACACATTGGATTACATGATGACATATTATATATTACAAATGTAGCTAGGAAAGACTTTTTCAACTCAAAATCAATTGTGTTCGATATTACAAGCATCGTGACATTTTAAAGCTTCACTTTCTTAATGTGGAATAATAATGCTCAACATGTCCCTTCATATGTATGACTTGAATGAAACACGTGAACAATTTATATTGAGTAACGTACATTCGTCTGGCCTCACACGTAAATTACTTACTCTATCATGATAGTAGTAGAGTATGCATTGCAATACTTCACTTTCTCTAAAAGAACAAATGCTTAATTAAAACGATAACGACAAAGTCTCACCTTAAAATTTTATAACAAAGAAGTTGTAAAATATTATAGAGTTTTGTTTCTCATACAACATGAGAGAGGAAGTCTTACGTCTTAATTGATCTATCTAACACTGCTTAATTGGCTCCTATATATATTCTTTCTAATCCCAAACGATAAAGAATTCTGAAATTTTTTGATATCATCTCATTCTCATGTTTCGTCTTAGCTGGAATGGTAACCACCGATATAGATAAAGAATGTGTTAACCCACCATATGATTACAATTGTAAATTCTAAAAAAATGTGGGAATGCTACCAGCTATGCCATGGTAGTGAAAAGAGACAACGAGACTTGAAGAAATTTACCAAATAAAGCAGAAAAAGAATAAGATTCTATTCTTTTGCCAAAGAATCAAGTACAACCACGCTAGACAACCACAACGAGTAAATATTAGTTCCCTTACTGCATTACAGCCCCATAACCATCCACACGCAAGAAAACGAGACTTGGAAGTTTCTTTTTTCAGTAAAATTTTTGACATATCCACTAGATTATTCTTTTGATGTTCTATTTTTTAAGGTCTTGACTCTTGAGGCTTCACTTTTATGTCTTGCATGTAATAATTGTCTTGCTTGCAATTATTGTATATTTAGGTGAAGATGATGATTTATTTATCTTTTTTTTTTTTTCAATAATGTTGTTTATACCACATTCCAATGTATGTGGGTCTCATTTGTATTAGACATATGGTCAGTAATTTGTAGTCAATAACTGTGGTACAAATATCACCTTGTCTTTTTAACACTAAAAGAAATTACAAAGAGGATCCTTTAGGAACCCGAGAACGATTATTTATCAATTGAGGGCCTGGTAGCGTTATATTATTTGCAAGTTACAATCCATTAAATATATATTTCTTTTCTTTTTTAGTTCAAGCGATAGTCAAAACTACAAGGGGACTGGGATTTCGTACCTGAGACTACTAGCCTGCAAGTCAGTGTCATTTTTCACTCAGCTAGATCCCGTTGGCAATATATATCTTTTTATGCTACCACTCATATAACTGGTTAGATTTATTCAATCATTAATATGTAAGTCCACAACTTAGTTTTCACTAAACGTCATTGTGCGTTGTACAGATAACAGAGATAAACATATATATGATGCCCTAAGCGTTGGATTTATGTATTTTTCAAAACTACTCATTTTTACTTCATTATTAAAGGAACATCTTTGCAACCAAAAAAATAAAAAATAAACTAAATAAATAAGTCAATTTGGAAATCATTTAACCATTTAACTGTTGTCATGAATATTTACATTTTTTATAGAATATCCGGTTCATATGTTCATTTGATCACAGTTAGATGACTAAATGCAGTTTAATTTGGCTAATTATTTGTTAGAATTTTCCCTTTTTTTTCTTTTTTTTTAAAAAACCTTTTCTATTGAAAGGAGCGATAATATTCTAAACTCACACACTACAGGAATGCTAAGACTCGAACCCAAAATTTTATTTGAGAGAGTAAATACTTCAAACCACTACAAGAATACTTCAAACCACTACAATAATAGGTCCTTTGCTTGTTAGAATTATCTTCGAGTGTTGATCTAAAATATGAATGGTGATAGAATATTATAAAATGGGCCCAAATGTTATAAAGAAATGAAGCCCACATAGGTAAAACTAGATGGCAATTAGTCAAAAGATGGAGATAAAGCTAGAAGGTATTAGCCAAAAGATGAGATAATGATATTGGGGAGAAATCATTATGTCTCCCTTAAAAGCCATTTGCTTTGCCTATAAAGAGGCATTATATTTGCTTGTAAACACATACGGAAGAAAGAAGAGAATAGAGGGAAGAAAGAAGAGAATAGAGTGAGAGTCAGAGAGAAGAGAAAGAGTGGAGTTTATCTGAGGAGAAATTCTGTCAGTGTAAACACCACAAAGAGAAATATAATTCCACTCCCAATATTACAGTGGTACTTCTCATCCTCTTATTATTCTAGTTTTATAACACGTTATCAGCACGATAGTCTCTCCTTTTATTTCTGAATTTTTTCCAACTCAACACTATGTGGTTATTTCTCTGTCTCCTCTCTGTCATATGTCTACTCTCACTTTACTACTACAACGACATGCAAACTTTCTTTTTTGTGTTCTCACAATTTCTATGTTGTTTAATCCATGCTTGTTTAATTTATTTCTTTGTAACGTAATTTGTAATTTCTATGTTGTTTAATCCGTCCTGTTATTTTATGGTGGTGTAATTTTTTTTACCCATCGCGTTGTAACACAAATTATTGTAATAAAATGATGGTGTGATCTTAAAAACCCATCTATTATATCTTGAATAGTGGCGCAGTTATATTGCCCATAATATATGATATATTATGCACTTCATATATATTAGGTGGAGGTTTTTATCCCCACATTTATTTTATTTATGGTATGGTGTAGGTTTATTACCCATACGGCAATATTTATTTAAAGGTGTGGCGCGGGTTTATCGTCCACACAGCTGCCTTTACTTTTATTTAAAAGTATGGAGCAGAATTAGTGCCCATACAAGCACATTTACGCTTACTTAAGGTATGATGTGGAATTAACCCTCATACTTTATGAATTTACTTTACCGCATATTTACTTTTATTTAAAGTATGGTGCGGAATTAACGTCCATACAGCAAGCAATTTACTTTACCGCACATTTACTTTTATTTAAAGTATGATGTGGAATTAAACCTCATACTTTATAAATTTATTTTACCGCATATTTACTTTTATTTGAAGTATGGTGCGGAATTAACGTCCATACAGCAAGCAATTTACTTTATGAATTTACTTTACCGCACATTTAATTTTATTTAAGGTATGGTGCGGGTTTATCGTCCATACCAGCAAATTCATAGCACTTTATTTTTATCATCAATTAATATACCTGAATAATGAGGGCCTGAAATTCCTATTAATAAGTGGCTTAATGTCCCAGATCTCGAGCCTAAAGTTTTGGATGGCAAATTTGGCAAAACTAGAGTTTGCTGCCTTGGACCTTTCCGGGGACAACTATTTATCATGGGTCCTGGATGCCAAAATTCATCTACGAGCCAATGGCCTCGGACAAACAATTGTAGATGAGAATGATGCTTCACCTGAAGAGAATGCGAAGGCCATGATCTTTCTTCGCCGCCACATCCATGAAGCGCTGAAGAGCGAATATGTGGTGGTTGATGAACCGTTGGTTCTATGGAAAGCTCTAGGTGAAAGATACGATCACCAGAGGATGGTGACTCTCCCAAGAGCTAGATACAAATGGACTCACTTGAGATTTCAAGATTTCAAGTCAGTGTCCGAGTATAACTCTGCTATGCACAGAATTACCTCATTAATGAGGCTATGTGGGGAAAATATATCTGAGGAGGATATGCTCGAAAAAAACTCTGAGCACTTTTCATGCTTCAAATGTCCTCCTTCAGCAGCAATACAGACATAGCGGTTTCAAGAAGTACTCGGAACTTGTATCTTGCCTCTTGTTAGTTGAGCAGAATAATGAGCTCTTATTAAAGAATCACCAATCTCGCCCAACGGGCTCAGCACCACTTCCTGAAATAAATGCTGCATCTCAGGAAGTGAATGCCACTTCATCTCGTGGCAGTATCCACAAACGTGGGCGAGGGGGCAAGCGTGGCCACTGGCAAGGAAGTAGAAAAAATCGTGGTGCTCGTTCAAAGGGTTTAGGTCCAAGGAGCGGTCCATCCACGAATGGCAAAAATGCATCCCGTAATAAGGGAAAGGCACAGATGAGCCATGTGCCTAGAAATGTTGAAAGCCCTTGTCACAGATGTGGTGCAAAGGGACATTGGGAGCGCGCATGTCGTACGCCCAAGCATTTGGCGGATCTCTATCAAGCTTCACTTAAGAACAGGAAAGTGGAGATAAATTACATTGATCATGCTCCGCCAGCCACAGATGGCTCATCAGAAATATCGCGTCAGCTAAACAAGACGCATCTGGATGTTTCTGATTTTGTTACTAAAAGAGGGAATGAAGCTTATGAGTCCGAATTAGATTAAATTCCTTAATGTACTATTTGTATTAGCTGAAGTGTTGTTTAATTTTTCATTTCAATCCAATAAAAGTGGTAATGTTTTCTTCTTTATTGATTCAGCTTATTTTACTTATTTGAAGGCATGGATGTAAATTATGGATGCCCTCAAAACAAAGGCTATGGCAAAGATATTTGTCTCGCAGACAGCGCGACTACTCATATGATCCTTCAAGATCGGAAGTATTTCTCAAAATTAATGCTTACAAAAGCAAAGGTAACAACCATATCAGGTCCTGCAGATCTGATTGAAGGCTCAGGAATAGCCCAAATTATGTTACCAAATGGAACAATACTGTCCATTCCAGATGCTTTGTATTCATCTAACTCCAGAAGAAATCTGTTGAGTTTCAAAGATATACGTTTGAATGGCTACCATGTTGAAACAAAGAAAGAGGAAAACATGGAATATCTTTGCATTACCTCCAGTGATACCCAAAAGTGTATACTGGAGAAGCTTTGTGCTCTCTCATCAGGGTTGTATTATACAACCATACGGACAATTGAGGCACATAGTGTCATGGACCAAGAGTCCATTGACTCAAATGCTTTTAAGCTTTGGCATGACAGGTTGGGTCATCCTAGATCCACCATGATGCGCAGGATCATCACCAACTCTAAAGGACATCCCTTGTTGACTAAACACATTATGTTATCAAGTGACATCTTTTGCCAAGCTTGTTCACAAGGGAAGTTGGTGATCAGACCATCACAACCAAAGGTTGATGTTGAGTCTCCATCATTTTTGCAGAGAATTCAAGGGGACATTTGTGGACCTATTCATCCCCATGTGGACCATTTCGGTACTTTATGGTCTTGGTGGACGCATCTACCCGATGGTCACATGTTTGTCTTTTATCTACTCGGAATATGGCATTTGCTAGGCTTTTGGCTCATATAATTAAATTACGAGCCCAATTCCCAGATTATCCCATTAAGTCAATCAGACTCGATAATGCTGGTGAATTTACATCTCAGACTTTTGATGACTACTGCATGTCACTAGGCATTGATATTGAACATCCTGTTCCCCATGTGCATACTCAAAATGGCTTGGCATAAGCTTTAATTAAACGCCTTCAATTGATAGCACGCACTTTGCTAATGAAAACAAAGTTGCCAATTTCTGCTTGGGGATATGCCATTTTACATGCAGCATCACTTGTGCGATTGAGGCCCGTCGCCAACAATCAATATTCTCCAATACAACTCGTATTGGGGAATCAACCAAACATTTCACATTTAAGAATTTTTGGGTGTGCGGTATATGTGCCCATTGCACCACCGCAACGTACTAAGATGGGCCCTCAACGCAGATTGGGAATTTATGTTGGTTTTGATTCACCATCTATCATCAGATACTTGGAACCCCTGACGGGTGATATTTTTACCGCACGATTTGCGGATTGTGATTTTGATGAGACAATCTTCCCACCATTAGGGGAGAAAAATCTGTGTCTAAAGAACAAGGCAAACTCATTCCTGAAAAACGACATGAATTATCATGGAATGTATCCACATTGTCTCATCTCGATCCTCATACTGCTCAATGCGAAAACGAAGTGAGAAGGATCGTTCACCTCCAAAGTATTGCAAATCAGATGCCGGATGCATTTAATGATGCAGCAAAGGTGACAAAATCTCATATCCCAGCTGCAAATGCACCCGCACGGATTGATGTCCATAATGGACAAAGCAATGTGCCAGCAAATGGTTCATCTGCTGCACGCCTAAA